>NC_041230.1:51613906-51616352 GCF_002837175.3 Physeter macrocephalus | reverse complement strand
GGATCTTCCCGGACCGGGGCACGAACCTGTGTCCTCTGCATCGGCAGGCGGACTCTCAACCACTGCGGCACCAGGGAAGCCCTCCAATACACCTTTTAAGAAACATTTGGCCCCATTTGTTTTACCGTTTGCTCTCTCAATTTTTTTATTATCTATATAGTGTGCTTTTCTGGACCATTTGAGAATAAATGACTATATCATGGCACTTTGCTTTCAGAACTTCAGAAGGTAGTAACTGGAAAGCCTATCCGAAGACCATCGGTCCAAGGATTCCCAGCCAAGAGCTTCCACAAGGGGTTTGGGACTCTCTGGAGATGACATGAAACAAAGCACATGTACGTTATGTGCATTTCAGAGTGCAGTGTTCAATGATTTCATCAGGTTCTCAAAGGAATCTATGACTCCTCCCCCAAGTAAAAGGATAGAAGCTCTAAGGTAAACCAACTCCTTCGTTTTAAGATGGAGAGCCCAAGGAAACCCGAAATACTTTGGTACGTAGATCCTAAGAATAAGGATATTCTCTTACAAAGCCATAATGCAGTTACCAATGTCAGCACATTTAACTTGGATGCGATATTTTAATCTAATCTACTGCCTGGTCCACTTTTGTCAGCTGACCTAATAATATCCTTTATAGGCTTTCCCGTCTGGGACAGGGTCCAGCATAGGCTTGGATGTTGCATTTCCTTGTCCTATCTCTTTAGCCTCCTGTGATCTGGATCTTTCCACAGCCTTTCTTCAACATAGATGACATGGAAATGTGGGGTGAGTATAGACCTCTCCTTATTTAGTAAAACATGCCTCATTTTATGCCCATCCCATCTCTGTGCTTAGACTGAGGCTGTGCTTTCCTGGCCATACACTATATCTGTGAGGTTGTGTAACTCTCAGGGTGTCACATCTGGGGGCGCCATCACCGGTGACATAAAAGCCCTTTATTTGGGAGGTGACCCCGGGAAATGCTGGCAAGGGAGTGGAGAACAGGGGAGTGGTGGCCGGGCCCAAGGCATTCAAATAAGAAACAAAATTAACCCCTGCTCCCATGCAGGCTGGATAGAACATGCCAGATGGCCGGCAGTGCACGGACCATTGGCGCCGCGGTGAGGAGGAGAGAGGGTCCGCCTGGCAGGTGACCCCATCCCCGAGGCTCAGAGCAGGTCTTCACTCTCCAGCTGCCACGAGAAGGGGACTGTCCCTTGCCCTCCTGACGCTGCCAGCCCGGGAACCAACCGCCTGCCTCACAGATTCTCAGAGCTAAACGGTCCTTATGGTCACTGGGCCCAACCTGCCCCTTTTACGGGTGTGGACCCGGAGGCCCAGAAAGGGGAGTGATGGGGCAGGTCACACGGTCAGAGGCGGCAAAGCCAGGACTGGCAGGCAGCGCCCGCAGCTCGGAGCCTCCTGACCCTCGCCCAGCGCTGGGCTCATCCGTCATTTGACAACTAACCAAGGGGCACCTCCGGGAACACAATGTCAGTTAAAAATAAAACAAAGGGACGCCGCTGTCCCCACCAGTCCTGTGGCTCTGGGGCCGTCCAGAGCAGCCCGGCTGAGGCTGCATGAGCCCAGCCTCCCTGGCCGCCAGCTCCAGGTGACGCGCAGAGAAGGCACATGACTTTCATAGATCACCTTTCCTGCAAGGGGGACAAACGGAAAAAAAGCATGAAATTGGGCGCCCTGAGCTAAAATTAGCCAATCTTGCTGTTCCAAAGGCTTCCATTGTACTCAGTCAATGACTGGCTTGAAATAAGATCCCCTGGGAAACTCAGCAATTTCACCTGGCGCCTTCATAACTAAGCTTTCCGGAGCTCCCCCCGCCCCACCCGCTTGCAACTCCTAGAGAAACATTAAACTGTACTAAGAAGCGATAAGTGGCTGCTCTGGTGTATTGGGGCAGGTCTAGCCTCGGGGACTGCTGGGGCTGACCTAGGGATGTCGGAGGAGGTGGGAGGGTCACCCAGGTTATGGGTGGCAGGGGTCGGGGCTCACCAACCCCTGGGCTGTGGCCAAGTCAGAAGGTGGAAGGGCAATGGTTAGTTTCTGGGGCAGTGTTTCTTAAATGCCTGCCACGTGCCAGGCATTGTTCTGTCAGCAAGACAGAGGCTCCTGTAGAGCTGGGCAGAGGGGAAGAGTGGGGTAGAGAGGGAGACCAAGGATAAGTCAAGAAGGAGATACATAGGACAAGCAGAGCCTGTGATAAGTCCTAGAAGGGAAGAGGGCAGAGTGGTGATAGGACTAACCATACATGGCGCCGGCCCTGAGCAGGCCTGCCTTGGCTCTCCCAGATGTTTGGGGTCCCCAGAAGCAGAGCCCGAGGCAAGGATTTACATGCAGGCAGTTTATTTGGGAGATGAACTGAACCAACGCTTTACATTTTTAGGACACACCCACAAATATCAGTTAGAAATATATATATATTTTGTGTGTGTGTGTGTGTGTGTGTGTG
>NC_041230.1:51608286-51613707 GCF_002837175.3 Physeter macrocephalus | reverse complement strand
TGCGGAGCACAGGCTCCGGACGCGCAGGCTCAGCGGCCATGGCTCACGGGCCCAGCCGCTCCGCGGCACGTGGGATCTTCCCGGACCGGGGCACGAACCCGCGTCCCCTGCATCGGCAGGCGGACTCTCGACCACTGTGCCACCAGGGAAGCCCCAGTTAGAAATATTTTGTTTCCAAGGACAGGAAACTCTAATCAGACTTCATTAAACAAGCAGACAAACAAAAGGAGACTTATTGGTTCTTATAACTGACAATACACAAGGAGTTCAGGTGTGGTTTAATCCACATTCTTTAGGTCTTTCTGAATGCTTCTACAGGTCAGCAAAAAAGAGCTCACAATAAAATGGAGGTTTTCACAATGTCTTCTGGAGCCGTATTTTAGAACAGGGTTTTTGTTCTTTCCCTCTAACCCACTCCTGTGGAGAGAAGGTACTATCATTCATTCATTTTATGTTCAACGCTTGTTTGTTGGACATGTTCTATGCGGGAGGCCTCAAGGAGGGGATGGAGAGAAACAGACAACAGGCTGAGCTCCGGACAGCCACCAACGATGAGCGCTAACATAGGGAACGGCGCTCGGCACACTTCTCAGTCCATCCTGCCATGACCCTGCAGGCCACGCGTTTGTGACCCATTTCCCAGGTGGGGAAACTGAGGCTTGGAAAGGTGGAGTAGCCCCTCGGCCGCTGGGTCCACACCTGTGCTCAGCGGTGAAGACCACACACGGGGAGGGGCAGCACAGTGCAGGGGTCCAGGGCAGACCCCCGGAGCTTCGAGCTGCAGGGGAGGGAAGGTGGGCATGACGGCACAGGCGTCGTGGAGGGAGCGGCATTTGAGCTGTGCTCGGCTGGGTTATGTCACCTCCCTGCTCAAATATGCTGTTGTTGGCAAAGCTTCACCCAGAGGGGATCGGGCCAAGAAGACATGAACAGGCTCTCCGTTTCAGAAGCAGCCTTCATCATCACCCCGCAATCATAAATAAGCTGAGTCAGAGGAACTGAGCGAATATTGTGTAAATGGGGACTGTCTTGGGAGGGGAGGATCGGCCAGGCAGATTTATGCAACATGGGGACAAACAGTACTTACTGGGCAGAACACAGCACAGTTAGTGTCATTCTGAACAACTTGTTTACCCACTGATTATGTGATTAATGAATATCAAAAGGCTCGTTGCATAGAACTGCCGTTTGGAATGGCTGGTATATTTCTGGACCTGGTTGTAGTCACCATCGCAGGACAAAAAGGAAATCAATTTAAATGCTCTCCAGGGGGACAAAAATGTGTCATAAATGTGCTAATTAATAGGCTTGGCTGTTTTAAAAATCCTCTCCATCCCTGAAAAAAATAACCATGAGAAATCATTATTTCAAAGCTGGCCTAGGTTTGTTTTCTTTTAAATAATAACACTGGTAAATAACCTCGCTGTTTTCTCAGTTAAAGAAGAAGAAAAAGAAAAATCAGCGCTTACCTGGCTTTGGAGACCCTGCGTCCGAGTCCAAACTTCCGGCCGCCTTTCCTTTGCACATGCGCATTCCTGGACACCCGTCCCGCCTTTGGCCGCTACTCCCACCTCCCCCAGCCCCTTTCCCGCCCTCTCCCAAGCCCGCCAGCCCGGAGCGCTCTCTCAATGGCAAAGGCTGCATCTCCCACCCTCGTGGCCGTTAGGAAAGAGCCGAGGAGAGATGGTCGGAGCCAGGAGGGAGCTCCTGGAGCCATGCGGTCCAGTCGCGCTATAAAAGAGGCCGGGGGTTCTGTCAAGCTCACAGAAGCAACTCCAGTGGCAGCCAGGCAGTGAGTGGGATTGAGGGGCTTGGAAGTCAGGTGCCTGGACAGGGACCGCAGCTCCATCCTGACCCCGCATGCTCTTCTGGAGGTTACCCAACTTCACCTGGGAGTTTTCTCACCAGTAAATGGGGCAGCGATAGCATCTACCTCTTTGATATGACAGCTTCTGTAAAGCCTCGGGTGCAGGGCCTCCAGAGCCTCTAGCCTGTCAGCTACTTCCTGGTTGAAAGGGAGGGAGCACAGGCCCGGCGGACAGGCCACCTGGGCTGGCCTTCCAGTTGTTTCTCCAGATGAGTCGACCCAAGCGCACCGAGGTTAAGCGGTTAAGCCTAGGCCACACACACCCGGGGCCAGGAGGTGGCTTGGAGGGAGGGGATGCTATCCCAGGGCTGCATCATCTGCTCCGGCCTGGCCCAGCTTCCCAGCCCACCGGGGAGAGCAGTCTGTAGTTCTGAACCCGGAAACTGCTGGGGGAGCAGGGAGCATCCGGCCACGGGATGTGGGGCTGGGGGCTGGCGTGGTCCTCAAGGCCCGCTGGCCCCAGGTCCCCAGACTTCAGAGCTGCCTGTACTCCTGCTCAACGGGCCCTGCCCAGGCTGGGGTGGCGCCCAGGCCTGCAGACCCGTGCGTGTGCGCGTGGGCATGTGCGCGCGTGGGCGCGTGGGCGTGTGCGCGCGTGGGCAGTGTTCAGCATCTTCCCTCCACACCCAAGGTCCCTGGAGAGCCCGGTAGTCCCCACAGACTCACTGCAGCCCCCCGAGGAGAAGGAGACCCGCCCACCTGGCCTGAGAGGCCCGCTAGGCAGCCGCCATCCAGCGGGCACAGGGGTTCGGGCGGTCACAGCTTCAGCCGGTGTGACAGCTGGAGCGGCCTGGAGAAGCCTGGGCTCAGCTCTGCGTGAGCCTCCTGCTGGTGCCCAGCGCTGCCCCACCCACTCGCGGGAACCCAGAGGACGCGGAGGGCAGGATCTGGGGCTGCCGCCGGCCCAGGGCCGCCTCTTCTCCCAAAGCCACCCTTCCCGGCGGCGGCTGGCCCGACCCAGCTGGCTCTACGGGCCTCGTGGCTGCCTCCTCTGGCCGGGTGCCACCCTTGTCCCCCCCGCCCTGCCGGGCGAGCCCTGGGAAAGGAAGGAGACCAGGGAGGACAGGCTCCCACACCCGCCGCCCGAGACACCACACGGCAGCCCCCAGGCGCGCAGGCTGGGCGACGACGCAGTGATTCTGCGAGGAGGCTCCAGCCGAGCCCCGGCCACCACGGGGGCTTCTCCCTTCACAAACTGAGGGGCTACGGCTCCCCTCTTCCCCGCCAGAAAGCCGACAACACACAGAACCACCAGAAAACAGCTTCTTTATGCAAGCCCGAATATGCAGCCGCCTCACCTCTCCAGCACGCCAGGCCCTCCCTCCACCCGCAGCTTCACCCTGTGCCCCTGTGCGCCACCCTCTCCCGCCCCATGCCCCCGCCCAGAAACGGCCCTCCTCCAGCGGGCTCCGCCTGGGCTCAGGGATCTCGGGCCCGGACGTCTGTTTCAGCTTCTGAACTTGCCCACCAGTGGTTTCGAGGGCCAGGCCCCCAGGCCCTGCTGGTCCAGGAGGAGAGACAGCTGCTGGCGAGCCTCCTGGTAGGGCCCAGCCTAGGGCGGGAGATGAGACGGTGGAAAGAGGGTGCCTGCTGGGGATGCAGGAGAAAGGGGGCTGCGGGGCAGGGAAGCGGCTGACCTTGGCTGCCTCGTAGGTCTTCAAGGCCAGGAGGTGGGACTTCCCGAGAGCACGGGCAGCCTGGCGGAAGGCCCAGAGAAAGGCAGCCTTGCAGAGGCGGGAGGGAGGCCCCAGGGCAGCGCTGGGGATGGAGAGAAAGGGACCGAACGTCGGGGGAGGGCAAGCGAGGACAAAACTGACAGGCCTGCTCCACGCCCCTCACACCACCTCCATGCCGTGACAATTCGGGGGCGGGGGTCACGGGGTGGGTCACATTACCAGTAAGAGGCTGGCGGCGAGATGCGCCCTCTTTCCCCATGGGCAGGGGACCGGGGACCCCCACCGCCAGGCGCCCCTCCCGCTGCCCCCGGGCCCCGCTCACTCCGCCTTCACACGCCCGGTGGCCACATCCACCACCTCTACATCAGGGTCCCCCAGGCTCCAGTTGAGGCTCAGGCCCTGGCAGGTGTTGGAGGGGGCATCGGAGGGGGCCACCGAGGGCCCCGCAAACAGGTGCAGCATGGTCCGGGTGTAGGGGGGCGGCAGGCACGGCCCCAAGGCCCCGTCGAGGTCGGGCCGGGCGTGGATGGCCCTGCTCAGGGCCGGGGTGTTCTGGCAGGGGTCGGCTGCGGGGGCAGAAGGTCCAGGACGAGACCTGAGTCTCCGCCACGCTCCCCCCCCGCCCCCCCGCCTCAGCCCGCCTCAGCCCTCCCGCCCTCGGGCCTCACCCAGGACCAGGCTGCTGGCGTAGACGGGGGGCAGGAAGTGGGCCAGCAGCGCGCCGCCCAGCCCCAGCACGGCCCAGCGTGCCAGCTTGTCGCTGGCCGAGAGGCAGCCCACGTGGGTGTCGCGGAGCGCAGGGGCCACGTAGCACACGGGCTTCAGCCGCCCCTGGATGTGGGCCTGCAGGCGGAGCGGGCGGCTGTGCGGGAGGCCGCCCTCCGAGGCGGGCGGCGGGAGGCTGCAGAGGACGCGGGGCTCAGGGCCGCTCTCCCCACCCCCGCCCTCACGGCCCTCCCCACCCCCGCCCTCACGGCCCTCCCCGGGCGCGCCGCGTACTAGATGTTGTGGGCAGCTCCCTGGGGGGTGTTGCTGAGGTACAGGTGCAGGAAGATCCGGGGCTTGAGGGCGAAGGGGGGCCCGGACCCCGGCTGGGGGACCACCACAGACCGCTCCTTGCCCTTGGGGCCCCCGTGCGTGGCCAGCAGGAGCTGCCGGAACAGGAACCTGGGGGCGGAGGGAGGGGCAGCTGGGGCGGCCCGGCCCGACCGGGGTGGCCGCAGAGGGTCCCCCCGACCCCTCACCTCAGCAGGGCCCGGCGGGCCACCACCAGCCCGTGGCAGTCGTGGAGCTGTCGGCCCGAGAAGTCCAGCCACCTGGCACAGCTGCCGCTGCCGGTGCCCAGCGCCACCAGCTGGTAGATCTCCTTGGCGTGGCCCTGGGCGCCCGGGACCTCTGCGGGGAAGGGGACAGAGATGACTAGACTGAGGCAAGAGGCCCAGGCGCCTTCCGAGGTGAGGGGCAGGGCCACCCCTACCTCTCTCCAGGATGACTGCGGCCACAGTCCCCTTGCAGGCCCAGTACTGCGAGCTCGCGCCCACCAGGCGGTCAAAGCCGGCGCTGACCACGGCCGCGCAGCGCTGCTCGTGGGTCAGGATGTTCTCTGCGGGTGAGGGAGAGGGCGGAGGTGGGGGGCCCACAGGCCACGCCCCTCCCGTGCCAGGGGTCAGGTCAATGGGGGCCCACCTACCGATGCTTAGGGGGGCGAGTGGAGGCCGGCTGGGGGTCTTTGAGGTCTCTGGAAGACAGACAAGGGGCGGGCTGCCGTAGGTGCTGGGGTCTGCCTTCCTGTCCTGTGCCCTTCAGGAATCCCAGAAGTCCCACTGGCAAGCAGTGTGTGTGTGTGTGTGTGTGGGGGGGGGGGGGGTCATCCTCCAG
>NC_041230.1:51577285-51607078 GCF_002837175.3 Physeter macrocephalus | reverse complement strand
GTGTGTGTGTGTGTGTGTGTGGGGGGGGGGGGGGTCATCCTCCAGAAGCCGAAAGTTCCTGGGCTGCCCCCAGCAGTCCCTGTCCCCAGGGACTGCTAACATCCTTCAAAGGACGTTAGGGCCGGGTCAGCTCACACCGCCCAGCCCAGCTCCCTGCGGGCCAGGTCCTGATGCCCAGATGGTCTCCGCAGCGACTCACCCCTCCCCACACACATGCCCCCACCCCCGCCGGGGCTCAGGGCCCTGGGTCACCTGCCCCTGTACCTGGGCTCTCCAGCCAACGCTGGATGTAGTGGAGGGCAGCCAGAGCTGCCCGCTGCTTGGCCTCTGGCTTATTGTAGGCGGTGCCCGCAGGGCAGACCACGCCATCCAGCTCCACGGACACAGAGAAGGGCAAGCAGGGGTCTGGGGAAGGAGGGGCTGAGAAGTAGCACCATGCACCTTATCCTCATCATGGGCCCTTTCTAGGAGGGCCATGACACCTGCCAGTGAGGAGGACAAGAATGACAGGCAGACAGGCCTGCTGACCTCCACCCAGCCACGCCCACCCAGAATGCTCACCAGCCCCTCCGAAGTAGGTCCCTATGACCCCACTTTACAGAGGGGGCACACAAAGGGCAGGTAGCGTGCCCAGGTGGTGCCAGGACCCACATCCAGGGCTACACTGTTCCTCGGATGAGGGTCCCGTCTTCCCTCAAACACATAGTTCTATTTCTTTTCTACATTTGAAAGGGTCATCTTCCAAACACTACCACTTCAGGTGTTACTTATGACACAACAGAGACAGATGAAAAATTCTAGAACTGGGATCACTTGGTCAAAGGGCATAAATTTATTTCTGTTCGTGGTATTTGCTGGTACCTGCTGCTAAACTGGTTGCCCAAAGGTCTCCCTTTTAGAAGAGAACCCACATTTCAGTACCCCTCCCTAGCACAGAGATTCACCTACTTTAAAAGGGCATCAAAAATGCCCACTAGGGGCTTCCCTGGTGGCGCAGTGGTTGGGAGTCCGCCTGCCGATGCAGGGAGCACGGGTTCGTGCCCCGGTCCGGGAGGATCCCACGTGCCACGGAGCGGCTGGGCCCGTGAGCCATGGCCGCTGAGCCTGCGCGTCCGGAGCCTGCGCTCCGCAACGGGAGGGGCCACAACGGTGAGAGGCCCGCGTACCGCAAAAAAAAAAAAAAAAAAAAAAAAAAAAAAAAAATGCCCACTAGTAGATGTAGAAGGAAGCAGCAGGAATCCACGGCAGCCAGCGGGGTGACAATTAAATCTGGCAACAATCATCAAAGGATGCTAGAACCACGAGGTGACGGTGTTCTAGGGAACAGGATAGTCACACCATCTGGAGATGCCCCCCTCGGATGACTGATGACGCCCCCAGGGGGAAGTGAAGACACCTGGCAGACGCCACCCTAGTCAGGCCCTCCCAGCTGACATCCCAGGGGTAGGACACACAGATTTCAGGTCTGCTGGTGGGACGCACAGCCAGGGACATGAGGTTTCTACAGGCGCCCTGCTGGTTACGCATCACCTGAACCCAATCCTGAGGAAACAGACCCAAGTGAACGGAATTTCTGCAGAACAACCGGCCCTTACTTTTCAAAAACATCAATGTCCTGAAGCCAGAGACACTCCGAGGAATTGTTTCAGATGAAAGGAGATTAAAGAGGTGTAAGAGCTAATGTGATAGGTCATGCTGGGTTGGGAAAAAATGGCCATTATTGTGACCAGTGGCAAAAATTGAATGTGAATGGTAATTAGCTAATAGGATCATATCAATGTTCAGCTTCCAGAATTCGATCATTGTACTGCAGTTATATAAGACGATGTCCTTGTTCTTAGGAAATATATACTGAAGTGTTTAAGGAGCAGTAAATCAGTATTCAGATTGTGCATGACAAATTAATGTGGATATTTATATATAGATATATAGAAGGGAGGGAGAGAGAGAGACATACACAAAGTAAGTGTGGCAAATGTGAACTGCAGAATCTGGGTGAAGAGCTTGTGGGAGCTCTTTTATACTATTCTTTGAAATTTTACCAAAATAAAAAATAAAAATGACTGAAAATATGCCTACGCATGTCAACAGTGGAAAGGGGGACCTTAGGCAGAAGGGAGGGGCAATATTACCCAGTGGTTCAGCACAGGCTCTGAAAGCAGACTACCCGTTCTCGGCTATGGCCTCTCTGGCCTCAGTCTCCCCATGTGTAAAGTGGTGGTAACGGATTGTGCTCCCTCGAGGAATACTTGTGAGGACTCAATGAGTTACTGTCTGAAGGCCTTCAAACAACACCTGGCCCATCATCCAGAACTCATGAATGTTAGCTAGCATCATTGCTGTTGAATCGATTTCCTTACTTCCGTATGCGTACTTCCTGATGCTCTGGCATTTGGGGATTTGATCCTGGAGAGACCGACCCTCCCAGGGCTAGCTAATTCCTGGACATAGCAAATGAGTCCCCTGCAAGCACACCCTTTCATATAAAAACCAACCAATCCAGAGCTCACACCCCAACCATCAAACTCTCACACAAGCCAACACTCCCCATACCCTAAATCACCCCCCAGGCCAGGTACCAGGCAACTAGGAACCAACCCCTAACCCCTAAACTTACTGTCTTGCCTTCCTCAATCCCAAACTTACTCTGCATTCCTACCCTGCCTCAACCGTTCTGTCCCAAGAAAACCCCAATAAAGGCTCTGGGTTGTGCTCTCCCCTCTCCTCTACCTCCGGACCACCCCCATCCTTTCCCACATGGTCCGGCATGGCAAGCTGTGCCTTCTGTTTCTAGGGATCTGTATTTACTTTTTCCTTCATGGCAATCATTCTCACATCTGCTGTCTTACCATACCTGATTAAAACAAATCCCGGGTAGATTTTTAACACATTATCTCTTTTTGAGCTGTTCCGTTGGGGTTCTCCTAGGAGGTTTTACAAATGCTCCCAAAAGCTTAAGGGATGATTCTCTTGCTGCCTCATGAGAAGCAGGGAATGTACGGGCTTAAAGTTGGGAAACTGAACTTAGGACCTGGTATATTGTTCTTGGGAAGGGCAGGGAGAGGATTGTAATGATTACATCTCTTTGCAGTGTTGCCATCATCAAGCTGTGTTTGATAATGTCTCTGACTTTGGGGCTGGCCCTCACTCAGGTATCTCCTCTCCAGTGCTGGCATGGCAACTCTAACTGTATGTAACTGGCCCTCAAAAAAGCCTGCTGAAAGGCTGGGGTAGCTTGAGGCAGGTCCTTTAACCAACCCAAGCTTCAGATGTGGCCATGACCTGCCCGTTAGGAATCTGATGTACCTGGTGCCCCCGGGCACCACGCTGCTCACAGCAGGGCCTACCCTCGGGCCCCAGGCTCAGGCCCAACTCACAGCCCTCCTCGCTTCATCTGGGGTCGGCCCAGGGCACACGGCCGTCCCAGCTCCTTGGGCCTCACCTGCTGTTTGGTCCTCTCGGAAGATCAGGGAGACTCCCAGAGTGGCCGCGCACCGAGTAAGCAAGGCCACGGCCTGGCCCGGCGGCGGGTCTTTGATCTGTAGGCCCAGCTGTCTGGCCGCCGTCGGGAATTCCCCGGCGGGCCCTGCGGACGGAAAGGAGACCCTCTGGGACCTCCCCATCCTTCCCCTCGAGTCCTCCTGTGCCCAGGCTGCCCCCAGTTCCCGGACACGGGCCCCGACCCCGGGCCCACCATGCCCCGTCGCCGAGGCCTGGAGCTGCCCGCCCTGCTCGGCGTTGTCCGAGTTGGGAGCGGGCGCGGTCTGCCAGGGGTCTTGGCCCAGGCTGGCCGAAGGCCTCCTGGGGCTGGGCCCGGGTCTCATCTGCAATGACGCTGCCAGGCGGGGCTTCCTGCGGGCACCGGCGTCCGCGCCCAGGGCTGCGCTGGCCTGTGAAGCCATGGCCAGACGCGAGGACCCGAGAGGACTATGGGCACATTCTCACGCCACCCGGGCCCTTTTATACACGAGAGCAAGCTCGCGCTTGGGGAGCACATGGCACGACAGACAGCGCATGGAGAGCTCCGCCTCCTACCTCGCTCCTAGCCAATGAGAGCCCATAAAGCTGTGGCCGACAGTGTGCCCAGCCAATGGGAAGGCCAGTCTCCCAAACCATTGGATGTGGACTGAGTGGCCCCCTGGCCGACATCCTACCTCTGGGGGCGGGGCTTCAGGTGTGAGGCGGGGATGGGGCCCTGGGCACTCCCGTTAGCTTCTTCTCGGCCCTTGCCTGGTATTGGGGAGGCAAAGACCAGGGGAGCAGTCTGGGGACCCAGGTCCAGCACCTCACCCCTGCTCCCATCCTAGGATGTCTCCCAAATCACGCCACGTCATGCCAGCCTGCCCCCAGCTGCTTAATTGAGCCTGGCGGGGGCGGAGGGGTTGGGGGGAGGCGGAAAGTCGGTCCTCTTTCGATAGATGAAGGTGTTTTCAATTGCAGCAGCCCCACAGGATCTTTAGGACCTACATTTAAAAACTGTTCACCGTAGGCCTTCCGGAAACCAACTGTAAGTGCTCCATGTGTGCTCTAGCTACAATTACTCATTTGGCACCCTGTCCACCCATCCAGCCCCCGATTTTTTTTTTTTTTCCAGAAGGGATTTTGTGTTGGTTCCTAAAAATATCGCAAGACAACAGTTCTTTAAGATGAGGGACTAGGGATGAAGGAGAGATAACAAAAATAAAATGAAGTTAGGGATGAAGACAGTTTGCAACACAGTTGCTTGAAGGGGTTGGAAATGTCAAGTCTTGGAGCCAGTGAACGGGAAAACCAATTATTCAGTTTCAAGGATTGGCGTCAGGAATTATGGTTCTTCTTTCGCGTGTAGCCCAGAGAGCAGAATTATACCTAGTAGAGGGACAGCATAGCAGGTGTTCAGTAGTGGAAGGAGGGCTACACAAATCCACAAAGACTTCAACAGAGTCACCAAACCCAGAAACTTCACCAGCAGGAAACTGCACAAACAAATGGTGATATATTCAGACAAGGGACTGTTACTCAGTAATCATTTTTTTTTTAAAAATAAACAAGCTACCTTTCTGCTCACAATCACATATGCATGTTGAGTGAAAGAAGCCAGACTAAAAAGACTATCTTCCGCATGATGCTATTTATATAAAGTTCTGGAGCTGGCAAAATTAATCTGTGGTGATGAGTCAGAATCATGGTAACTTCTTCAAGGAGGTATTGACTGGCAAGTGGCACCAGGGAATTTTCTGGAGTGATGGAAATGTTCTCTGTCTTGATCTGGGTGGTGGTTTTGTGGGTTTATATGTATGTAAGAACTTGAGGAGCGTACACTTAAGACTTGTACACTTTACTGCATGTTAAGTATATATCAGTAACAAGAGGAAACCTAACAGCTTGTTTATAGAAAGGGAAGAAGGAAGGAGGAAATGGAATTGGCCTCCCTGAGCAGAGCTGGATGGGTGATGTGAATAGTGATGTGGTAGGCAAAATAATGGTACCCCCAAGATGTCCACATCCTGATCGCCTCAGCCTATGACTATGTTACATCATATGGCGAGGGGATATTACGGTTGCAGATGGAATTAAGGCTTCTAAATCAGATGAGTTTAAGAGAGGGAGATTATCTTGGATTATCTGGGTGGGTCCAATGTAATCACAAGGGTCCTTAAACCAGAAAGAGACCGAAGAGTCAAAATCAGAGAGATGGCCTTATGAGAAAGATTCAACTGGCCATTGCTGCCTTTGAAGATGGAAGGGGACCATGAGCCAAGGTGTGCAGGCAGCTTTCAGAGCTGAAAAAGGCAAAAAAAAAAGAAAAAGAAGTCTCCCCACAGCCTTCGGAAAGGAACACGGCCCTACTGACACCCTGATTTTAGCCCAATGAGACCCATTTCAGGCTTCTGACCTGCAGAACTGTATGATGTTTTGTTGTCTAAAGCCACTAAGTTTGTGGTAATTTGTTACAACAGCAATAGGAAACTAGTATAAAAGGCCTTCAATATTTTTGGCATACATACCTCTAAAATAATTTTGCAAGACTATGTATCCCCCAATTATTTAGTCACACGGAGTTACGAAAGGTGCAATTTCTAGTTTATTATGTATTGTAATCATCTTTCCAATATGTTTTCACCAAAACCACGGAGATGCAGACTTAGCTTATTCCATTTATGAAAAACACTCTCCAAATGATTTAATCGTCAAAGCTTACTCTAATAGACAAAGCACCCAGCTAAAATGGAATTACTTCTCATCAGAAACAGTCTGACTTAGCTTTTTCAATTTAAGTAAATGTGTTGATACTTCCTCAGAGGAGCCATCTCATTCATGCCCTCTTCCATTGATTCAAATATGCATGAAGCATCTTCTAGCTGTTTGGGATACGTCATTGACCAACGCAGACAGAAGAATCCCTGCCCTGGTAGAGGGACTTCTGGATTCTATTTCTAAGGTAGCTGAGAAGGCTGACCTACAGGTGGAAGTCTCAGTAATATCAAGTGTTACAGCCAGCAGTTTTCTTCCTTTTCGTTTTAAAAACGATTCTTTACTGAAGTATAACATACACGCAGAAAAGTGCACGGACCGTTCAATGCATTTTCACACACGGCACAGAGCCATGTAACCAGGACTCAGATGAACGAACATAATACTGTCAGCCCCTGGGACTTCCCCGGCGGTCCAGCGGTGAAGACTCTGCTTCCACTACAGGGGACATGGGTTCGATCCCTGGTTGGGGAACTAAGATCCCGCATGCCGCGCAGCCAAAAATAATAATAACGATAATAAAAATAATAAGTAAAGAATTGAAAAAATATAATATATAAACAGCCCCTCTCCTGAACACTTCCATCACTACTTCTTACTGAGCCTGCTTTTCTTAGTCTTACGGGAACTTTCCCCTGCAGGGACTCTGCTTTTTGGAATAGCCCCCTTGGTCGGCACTCATCAGATGGAAGCCAAGGATTTGGAAATTGACTCTTTAAAGTGATGGTTCTCAAAGTGTGGTGCCTGGACGAGCAGCATCAGCATCACTGGAAACGCATTAGAAATGCAAATTTTGGGGGGGGAAGGGGAGGGTGGGACGAATTGGGAGATTAGGTTTGACATAAATACACTACCGTGTGTAAAATAGATAGCTAGTGGGAACCTGCTGTATAGCACGGGGAGTGCAGGTCGGTGCTCTGTGACCACCTAGATGGGTGGGATGGGGGTGGGGGTGGGAGGGAGGTCCAAGAGGGAGAGGATATAGGTACACATATCGCAGATTCGCTTCATTGTACAGCAGAAACTAACACAACATTGTAAAGCAATTTTACTCCAATTAAAAAAAAAGGAATTAAATTTAAAATAAGTAATATGTGGAATTCTTAAAAAGAAGAAGAAGTAGCATAACGTTTGTAAGGAGAAAGTTTTTTTCTGGGAGTAAATTCTAAGAGGAATTCATTTAAATGAAAAGAAAGTTGAATAAAAAAAAAGGAAATGCAAATTCTTGGATCACATCCCAGACCTACTGAAACAGAAAACGCTGGGGGTGTGGCCCAGCAAATGGTTATAACAAGCCCTCCAGGGGATTCTGATGCATGCTCAGGTCTGAAAACTACTGGGCTGGATAAGGGTAATATTTATGATCGCACAGCAGCTCTTAAAGCTTGGCCCCCAGACAAGCAGTATCAGCATCACCTGGGAACTCAGGAATACAAATTATCAGGTCCCACCCCGGACTCACTGAATCAAAAACTCTGTTTTAACACACCCTCCAGTTGATGCTGATGCATGCTAGAATGTGGGAACCAGTGCCTAAAGCTGTATTTGCCTGACTACTGGGAAAGCCTCAGGCATTCCCAGCAGTACCTGTACTACTATTTGGAAAGCCTGCTTCACAGGATATAAAGACAGTCAGTAGGATTCCTACTGACTAATAAAGTGCCTGGCTTATAATAGGTGCTCAGTGTTTGTTGAGTGAATTAATGCAACAATCCTGTAAAGTAGGAAGTTAGTTAAGCAGAGGTGAGATTCGCACGCCCGTCAACCTAGACTTCACTAATGGGATTTGAAGGCATCATTTGATTTCTACTGCCCACAGCGCCGCCTGCACTCGCATTCCCCCTCCGCCCGGGAGGTGGCGCTCCGGAGCGCTCGTGAGGGCAGGCTGGGAGGCGGGACTTCCTGCCTTCCAGGGAGCACTTCCGGCCCAGCCCAAGAGACGGGTAGACGCCGTTGTGGGGCGGTCCTGTCGAGGGCCCCGGATGTAGGTTGCCGTTCTCGGGCTCCCTCGTGGCACGAGGGTCAGGCGAGCGTCACGCGGAGGTTCATTTCCCAGGCGAGCACCGCACGGCCGGGGCCACGTAAGTGCGCGCGCCGCCCGGACGGGACGGAGAGGCAGGTCTCTCTGCTCAAGTGCTCGGGCCCCAAGCTTTGTGGCTTTGGGACAAGTCGCCCAGGCTTTACAAAGTGGGGTATTAGCAGCCGCTGGCTCATGGAGTGGGGAGCATCCCAGCGATGTAAAGCGTGGTAGCAACAGCTGTCTGGCACACGGCGCTTGATGCGAGACCTCTGCTACTGTTGGGTTGAAATTCTGGGGCCTGGAGGTGGAGTGGGAAGAGGTGGATAGGGAGGGAGTGGGCGAGTAGATGTCTGAGGGGAAGGGCCGCCCGGATCCCCTCTCCCACCCCATTGCAGGCGGACTTTTTGTCGTGCCCGGCCTTCCATGAATGCAGACCCGACTGACTCTGCAGCCTTGGCGGTCTAAACGGGCCGGGAGAGCCCAGGGCGAGGGCGGGAAGTCGAGGCTGTCTTGTCTCGGGGCTTCTCTGAGGTCGTGGGCTCCACCAGCGCCTTCAGCCTGCCTGCGTTTGTTTGAGGCTGTTTGGTTCCTTTTTCCTCTCCTTCATTCATTCCTGGATTTGTTCCTTCCGTTTTTGTTTTTTTTTTAATTTTTAAAATTTATTTATTCATTTGTTTAATTTTTGGCTGCGTTGGGTCTTCGTTGCTGCGCGCGGGTTTTTCTCTAGTTGCGGCGAGCGGGGGCTGCTCTTCGTTGCGGTGCGTGGGCTTCTCATTGCGGTGGCTTCTCTTGTTGCGGAGCACGGGCTCAAGGCGCGCGGGCTTCAGTAGTTGTGGCTCACGGGCTCTAGAGCACGGACTCAGTACTTGTGGCCCACGGGCTTAGTTGCTCCATGGCATGTGGGATCTTCCCGGACCAGGGCTCGAACCCGTGTCCCCTGCGTTGGCAGGCGGACCCTTAACCACTGCGCCACCAGGGAAGCCCTGTTCCTTCAGTTTTTATGTACTGATTGTTACCACGTAGTAAGTACCAAGGCACTGGGGAAAAAGTCTCTTCCCCATGGGGGCTCTTAGAGCAGTTTGGAATTAAATAGCTTTACTTTGAAATATCTAATCACACATTGCAATGCGTGATCTGGAGGAGGGATGCAGGGGTTGTGGGATAGGATTGGGAGAACTGGGAGAGGCTTCCTGGCTGAAAATCTGAAGGATGAGGAGGATTTTGTAGGTGGGTAGGAAGGGCAATGGTGTTCCTTTTAAGCGGAGAGATAGCGTGAAAGGGTCTTGCAGTGAAAAGACGCATTCCCGCCACTGTCCTCTCCTGCTACGGAAGAGGATGACAGCAATAGCCAGATGCCAGGAACTCAGAAATGAATCAGATACAGTTCCTGCCCCTGGAGAGCAGTCTCGAAGAAGAAATAAGGCTGTACCTATAAACCACAGTTAGAAAGAGGCTGACACATGCCCTAAGAAACACACATTCATTCAGTTGGCAAGTATTTACTGGCATTTACTGTGTGGTGGGCACTTTGCCAGGTGCCGAGGGTACATGGATGTTACAAACTGAATGGATACAATGCAGCTGCAGTTCCGAGGGGAAAAGGTTTTGCTTACTGAGACTCTAAGGCTGATGTTTGCTTGTGGATGCATGGGAGAGTAGTGGTTCAGAACTTGGATTTTGAATCAGGGCAGGGATCAGGCTGTTGGCTCGGGCAAGTTGCTCTTTCCCGAGCCTCAGTTTCCTGAACTCCATAATCGGGGCAGAAGAATAAAACCCGTAGTGCCGTGTCTGGCAGATGCTGGCGCTCAGTAAGTGAGCACTGCTCTTATCTGTGCAGGTAATAAAAAAGAGGGATGATATGGCTGTTTATTCTTCAGGAGCACTTTGTATTTACCAAAGCCCTTTGCCATAAGTTTATTATTATTCAACACACAGTCAGTTCCTTTTTTTGAAAGGTACTGTACTTGACAGTGGGAAGGCAGGCAGATAAGACTCGTCTCTGGCTTTGGGGAACTTGAGTTTGTCTTGGGAGCGTAGCGTAGAGTGTGAGGTGTGTAGTCTATGAACGTGTAATTATAATGTAACACATAAGAGCATGCTGGTAGCGGACCCCTCGCCACCTGTCTGACTTCGGCCCGTCACTCACCTCCTAGTTCGTTCCATGGCTGCCCAGTTGTTTCTCACGCACTTCCTGCCCCAGAACTTCTGCACTTGCTGTACCCTCTTCCCAGCGGCCTTGTCATTAGCTCAGGGTATGCCGAGCGCCACCTTCTTACCGATGCTAAGACCACACCCCTCGGCCACCGCCATCCCCTCCCTCCTGGCTGGTTGGTTGGTTTTAACATAGCACTTATTACTGTTCCTGTCAGGCATTAGGCGACATAGTCATTTGTTCTTTGTTATCTGCTTCCCCAAAGAAATTGTACTCCTCTTAGGGCACTCTTCACCCTCCAGGAACCTCGGAAGTGGCTGTCAGGTTCAGGTCTCTGAGGAAGGCCAGGGTGGTTCCTGTTTTCCAGGATGGACTTCCCCAGCTCCCTCCCGCCCTCGTTGTTTACGACTGGCCCCCTTGGTCTGAGTGATGTCCCTGATGTGTCCTTCATGTGCAGCTGGAGAGACGCGCTGACCCTGCCGGAGTCCCTGCCCCAAGGTTCTGAGGTGAGGATGGCAGGGAGAGCCTTGGTGGCTGCAGGGTGGGTGCCGTCGCTTGGCCCCCCCATCCTGGCATTCACACCAGTTGGCAGGAGTGCAGGGTGGGGTGGCATTGGCACAAATCTGCTAAGACACAGGCTGAGCCAGAATCCCCTCCTTTGGGGACCTGGGATGCCCTGCCATCCGCAGAGGGTGTACTGAGCGGGAGCTCTTGGCCCCCGTGTTTTCTTCCTCTATTCGTTCAACAGATACTCACTGAACAGCCCCTGCTATGTGCCAGGTGCCTTACCAGGCCCTGGGACTCCAGAGTGAGTAAGTCAGATGCGCTCCCTGCCCCGTGGAACAGGGTTAGGTTGAGTGAGAACAGACAAGTGAATAGACCAAAGGATAAAATCATTACAAAGTGAGAACAGCTCTGAGCGAAACCAGAACGATGCCGAAACCGTACAGTGGGGGTGAGGTGGGGAGGGGAGGGGAGATCTCCTGGGACGCGAAGGACGCCGGCCCTTTCTCCGGAAGCCTAAGCCATCTGGCTGCCACTTGGAGACAGGCTGGCTAAGGATTACGCCCGGCAGAGGCAAGCGGGCGAGAAATTTAAAAGAGACGCTGGCGCTGGGCAGGAGGGGCTCTCTTGACAAGGAAGGGCTTACATCAGATCCGCCCCTGCGGGAGCCTTGCTCGCCTGCCTGCTGCTCTTCCGTCCCCAGGTGTGGAGCTGAGCCGTCTCAGGCCAGCCCCGCAGTGGGATGGAGCAGCCTGTGGGTGTCCCAAGTAAGTGACCACAAGGTCTCCTGAGTGTGAGACTCAAAGGCCAGGGGCTCCTGCGAGAGCCTGTGCAGCCTGGAGGTCGAGAGCACAGACTAAAGTCAGGCTGCCTGGGTTCAAATCCCAGCCCTTCCCTTTAGTGGCTGCTGCCTGGGACAAGGGACGGCCTCGCTGTGCTTCCATTTTCTTCATCGTTAAAGTGACGATGACCGTCGTACCAGTTTGGCCGGTGCCTTGGGAAGATTGAATTAGTTAATAAAAGACAAGAGTGGGTGACAGCGCCTGGCCCAGCGCACACTCACTGTTCTGTTATGGCCACGGTTGTGTTTCCTCAGAACGCGGCGCCCCACGTGGCCAAGGGCCTGCTCTGGGAGCCGGACACCCCTGGGCCGCTGCCCTTGCTGCCTCCTGGTCCCGGTAAGGATCTCGGCCTTGGGGCCCCCTCCCAAGCTGCTCCCCGCTGCTCCTCTCCTCCAGCTCCCGCGCGACGCCTTTCCTCTCCCTGCTGATTCTGCCCTGCAGAATCACCTGCCCTGCAGGTGCCCTTGGCACCTCCGGGCACCTAGGATACCTGGTTCCATTTCCGGGCCCTTCCGCAGCCTCACTCTTCCCTCAGATCCCTGGGACCCCGGCGTGACTGCCCAGGAGCTGCTTTTCCGGGGAGGTTACCAGTTCCGTAGACAGCCCCGAGCCGTGCTGGACGTTACTGAGCAGGTAAGCGGCCCCACCGTGGACAGTGCCACGTGGCCGGGGCTGTGCCTAGTGACCTGGCCTCCTTTCCTCCTGCAGCTCAGCCGGTTCTTGTGGGACCATGGGGACATAGCCTTTGCACCACTGGGGAAGCTGATGCTGGAGAATTTCAAACTGGAGGGAGCACGGGTCAGTAACCCCTGGCCAGCCAGGAGAGGGAGCTCCCCACTTCCCGTCGGGGTAAGCCCTAGGGCGTGTGAGCTTGACGAGGCCTTTCCACACAGAGCCGCTCGAAGAAGAAGACAGTGGTCAGCGTGAAGAGGCTACTCCAGGACCTCGGTGGACACCAGCCCTGGGGGCAAGTGGCTAGTGAGAAAGGACGGGATGGGTATGCCTAGCTGGTGGTGGGGCTGTGGAGGGAACCAGGGCCTGGATGCTGGTTTCCATCAAATTGCTTCCACACCCCCCGTGCAGTCATGAGCCACGCTGCCCCATACAGAGCTCCCGGCTGCACGAGCAGCGTAAGGGAAAAAAGAATGGAAGTTCGTGCACTACGGCATGGCTGCATCCAGGTGCTCACGTGCTAATAGGGCTCTGCCTCTTTATTGTCTCATCCTCCTGCCTCTGCTTGGCTTAATTCCTAGACAGACTCTTTGCAAGTGGCAGCAAGATGGTTTATGATCCCAGGGGAAGGGCTAGTGTCCTTCCTGAGGCACCAGCAGAAGTCCCGGGAACGGCGCGGTCGGCTCGGCTCGGCTTGGGCGTCATGCCCATCGTGAGCCGATCCCCGTGGCCGGGGCGATGGCGGACTCCAAGTGGCCGGGCCTGGATCATGGGACTGCAGCACAGGAATCGGGCGGGCTGGTTTCCCAGAGGAGGAAGTTCTAGGGTGACTAAGAATGTGTCTGCTACACCTGGCCTCCCTCGGGATGGTACCCAGCCCTCCTCCCCAGCACCCACAGCCTGACCCTCCTCCTCTCGCCCCCAGCTGTCCCTGGGCTTACCTCAGCCAACGCCAGCGCCGGTTCTCCATCCTTGGGGGCCCGATCCTCAGCACGTCGGTGGCGAGCCTCCTGGGGGAGCTGCTACATGAGGAGCTGGCCCTGCGGTGGGAGCAGCTGCTCCTGGACGAGGCCTTCACCGGGGGCGCGCTGGCCTGGGTGCCCGGCAGGACGCCCAGGGCTGGGCAGCTGGTCTACCCTGCAGGAGGCGCCCTGGACAGGCTGTGTATCCTCCCTCGCTGGGCGTGCTCTAGGGACAGGTGGGAAGTTGGGAGCCTTGAGTGGCCATAACGCATGAACTTATCCTTAGCAAGGTGCCCAGACTTCCAGAAGGTCATCCTGACCCCAGGCGGCGAGCCCCGGGCTCTCGGAGGCCCTGGCCATATCCGGCTCCGGGGACCTGTCCGGCAGGTGGTGACCCGCACCGTGCAGGGAGAAGGTTAGGCCCATAGACAGCTGCCCCGTCCACTCGCTGACCGGTTGCCTGACTCTGACCCCGAGCCCCCCCATCCCTCAGCTCTGCTGGCTGTCCGCTCTGACTACCACTGCGCCCTCTGGAAGGTCAGTGGGCAGGGGCAGCCGGCCCCTCTCCAGGTGCTGCAGGTCGGGAAGGGGGCCACGGGGATCGGCCTCAGGTGAGGGGCTCACTGAGGCTGGTGTGCGTGGAGATGGCGTGGGGGAAGGGGGTGGCCCGGCATTCATCACGTGTGCGCCCTGTAGCCCCCACCTGCCTGGAGAGCTGGCCATCTGCAGCCGTTCCGGAGCCATCTGTCTGTGGACTCCCCAGGACGGGTAACGCCCCTTCCCCATAAAAACCCTCCACCCCAACCAACGGCTCCCGCAGAACCCGGCCCATGTCCCGGACCCCAGGCCAGGTCACCCCAGCCTCCCCCCGTCAGCCGGTCTCCCCACCATGGCTGGCCTGTCTCCCCAAGGCTGCAGCAAATCTACAAGGACCCCGAGACCCTTGTGTTCCGGGACCCCTGTCCCTGGCGCTGGGCAGACTTTACCGCCCACCCTCGAGTGCTGACTGTGGGTGATCGCACCGGAGTGAAGATGGTGGACACTCAGGTGAGGGGGCAGGTTCCACCCCCCATGGCGGGGGCGGGGTGGGGGGCCTCCTCCAAGAGGGCGTGATGAGCTGCAGGGCCAGCGAGCCCCGGGCCCGCTGCGGCAGGTGGCACCACAGATGGCGGACCGTGGGCTGGCTGACCGGGCCGTGACCCCCAGGGCCCGCCGGGCTGTGGTCTGCTGCTTTTCCGTGGAGGGGCAGAAGCATCGTGCCAGAAAGGGGAACGGGTCCTGCTCACCCAGTACCTGGGGGACTGCGGCCCCGAGTGTCTGCACCCCACGCTCCACCTCATCTGCACCCAGGTGAGCGATACCTTCCCCTCCTCTCCGTCCTGCACCGTCGCAGGCGGTCACTGGAGACGGTCCTGGACAGCTGCTGGGGAAGGGGGAAGGGCGTGGGCGTGGGGGCAGTGGCCAGAGCTGGACAGTCCCCCGTGTCCGGAAGGGGAGAGGAGGTCTGGCTCCACCCCACCCCCTCAGGACCCTGGGTGTTAGTGGGTGTGTCTTGGGCGTCTGTGCCAGGGTCAGGTGAGGTTGGGGGAGGCTGGGTGAAAGCCTCTCTCTCTCTCTCTCGAGAGCGAGCCCTCCTCCCAGTAAGGCCATCAGGACAGGGGACGGTGCCACCTGCTCGGGGGTGCCTCCTGTGCGGGGCTGGGCAGCTGAAGCTGCAGAGGCGGTCGGGGCCGGTCCCGGAGTGCTGAGACTTACCCTGAGAGCCACACGGGGCCCCGGAGGGGGCCACCCGGGGGACCTGTCCCGTCCCTGTCTCCCACGCCTCAGTCGCGTCCCCTCTGTCTTCTTGCTGGGCCCCTAGTTCTCGCTCTACCTGCTGGATGAGCGCCTCCCCTTGGTGCCCCTGCTGAAGTGGGACCACGGCCTCCCCTCCGCACCCCTGCTGGCCCGGCTGCTGCCCCCGCCCCGCACAGGCCTCCCGCGGCCGCTGCTCCTGGCGGGCCAGGGCGGGGAGCTGCAGGTGCTGCACATAGCAGGTGAGGCGCGGGCGGGCGGGAGGCGGGCGGGGCCGGGTCTGGGCAGGGCCTCAGCTGTCTGTCCCTCTTCCAGGAGAGGGGGCCTCCGCGCCCCGGCTGGCGGGGCCCCCCCAGTCTCTCCCTTCCAGGAGCGACTCCCTCTCTGCCTTCCCCCTGCTGGAGCCCAAGAGTCAGTGGCGGCTGCGGGAACGTCTGACAGCACCAGCCATAGGTGCGCTGGGGCAGGGGAGTGGGTTTGAGGAGCCGCACCCGCACCGGGCCGTGGGGTGACGGTCCTTCCACCTCCAGGTCTGGCCGCCGCCATTCCACCCGCCGCTGCCACACCGGTGCTGTCGCTCTTCCAACTTTCGGCGGCTGGAGACGTCTTCCACCAGCGCCTCCGCCTCCAGGCAGACCCCGGGCCTGACTCTCCTGCCCCCACGGCTTCCTGGACCCCCCAGGCCTCTGCCTCCTGCAGCCAGTGGCTGAAGGCCCTGCTGGAGGTGCCCCCGGCTCCCCCCGTGTGGGCTGCACCTACCTTCTCCCACCGCCGCCTGCTGGGCTGCTTTGAGCCTCAGAAGGCAGAGGGCAAAGCGCCAGAGGGTCTCCGCACGGCCATGGCCAAAGGGCGTGTCCTGCAGCCGAGGGACCTGGGCTTGCTCCCCACGGAAGAGCGGGCCCCCGCCCCCGAGCCAGGCCCCGAGGACGAGCTCAGCGAGCGCTTGGAGGCAGCCTGGGAGGGCCGGGCGGCGGCCTGGTGGGAGAGGCGGCGGGGCAGCAGCTTGGGGCCCGGCAAACAGCCCAAGCGGCACAAGCGCCGGACTCAACTGTCCAGCACCTTCTCCTCACTCAGCGGCCGCTTAGACCTCTCAGACGCTGCCAGCCCCCCTCCCAGCCCAGAGCGGACACTCCCCGAGGCCAGGCCTCAGCCCCCAGTGACCCCGCCCTCCCAGGAGTCCACCCAGGAGCCGTGGGCCCGGGGCGTCCCCTCGGAGCGGCAGCAGACCCTCCGGGACTACATGGCTGGGCTGCCGCTCCGAGGGGCCGCCCCGGGGGGGGCCTCCGTGCCTTCCTCCCAGACCTCCAGCGTCCGGGCCGCCCCTTCCCGGCAGCGGGCGGCCGTCCACTCCGGCTCTCAGCCACACGGGAAGAAGCCCCGCATGGGCTTCTGAGGCCCGGGGAAGCTGCCCCCCACCTCCAGGGAGCCCTTTGTCCCGGATAAGCTGTGCCTTTTGTGGCTGAAACGGGAAATAAAGAGAACAGTCGCCAGGGTGCAGACCTTCCTGCTTTCCGAAGGCCTTCGTGACTGCGGGAGACATTCAGAAGCGATTTGAATCCTCGTTGGAGGAAGGAGGACGACAAGGTAGTCGTTTCTCCTGTAGCTCGTTCTCCCAGGGGCACGTTGAGAAGTCCTGGGGGCCCCGTCCTGAAGGTCAGTGTCACCGGGATCCCCTCCAGCCGACAGTGTTGTGCTGGAAAGCAGGGGCTCCAGGCGGCCGAGGGCTCCGCCACGCACGGGTCCCCGGGACGCGGCGGGTGACGGTGAAGTGAGCTGCTCAGCCTGCGGGCGCTCCGCTGCTGGGCGTTGGCAGCTAGCTGCTGGTGGTTAGGTGTGTGTGTGTTAAGCGGTTTCTAGCGCCATCTGACATTTTGTAGAGGGAGGCACTTTGGACCCACGTTTAGGGGTTGAATAAACCTGTCAGCTGAGCCTGGTTTTGAACGATCAAGTTTCTCAGGCCGGGCTGCGTCCCCTTACTTGGCTTTCGACATTCAGCGCGTCAGGTTCGCTTCCTCCGCAGCTCTGTGGCCCCGGTGAAGGGTCTGCCCTCTTGCAGGGAAAACACCCCCTGGGAATGACACAGGGCCCTGGGGCGGGACCTAGGTTTCTGATCACACGTGAAGAGAGGAATGGTCCGTGTCTCGGGTACCTGATGAAGTGAATCACGTGTGACTCACTGGACATCGAATAATCCAGTAACATAGGGACTCGTGTGGGTGCTAAAATGTTTACAGTGCTCGAGGGAGACGTTTACAGTTAACATGGTTTATACTGCAAATAACCAGGGGTTGGGGTTGTGTTAGGCTTTGAGAGCCGGGAGCACAGTGCCATCCGTGTCCAGGGCCCTGCGCGCCCTCAGTAACCACAACTCTTTGAAGGGAAGGGGAGCCCAGCCAAGGGGGTGACCTGCCCTGCTGGGGGGTCAGGCCAGGGCCTGTCCGTTAGTCCAAGAGCAGAGGGGCTGCCTTGGGCTCAGTCCAGGCCAAGTTCAACGTCGTCCCAGGCTTCTCTGGCCTGGGGCTCCGGGCACTCCTCAGGCTGCATCTCAGACCGCACTTCATCCTCTTCAGGGCCGTTTCCTAAAGAGCCAGGAAATGGGTAACTCTGTGTTCTTGGGGAGTGCGGCCAGCCCTCATCCCTCCCCGCGTGCAGGCCGTGGGCAGCCACGCAAGCTGGTGTTCAGCGAGCAGCCTGGCTGCCATCCAGTGTGGATTACAGCGGGAGTCGTCTGCGTTCAACAGGCTCCCCGAGTTGGATACCCGGAGGCGCAAAGCCGAACACAGAGCTACCCCCGGTGCACTGTGACCAGCAAGCACTAGCCAGCTTCCCCCAAGTGCCTCTCCCTGGTCGTGGGCACAGGCCCCAAAGCCAGGCCGCCGGGCACGGCAGGGTGTGGCTTTACCGGTCCCACCCAGCCGGGCGCTGTGGTGCCGTCCCCGCCTGCTGAAGCTCGCTTCCTGGCCAGCACCATCTCACGGTCATTCATCCGGTCCTGGGCCTTCACGTGGACGACCCACACCCTCCGGCCAGCTGTCGCCCTCGTTTCGTCCCATATTCCCAGCTGCGGTATCACTGGTCCCCTCCTTCCCTCAGCAGCCTTGGTCTGGAAGGGCCAAGGATGGGGAAGGTCGGGGGCTGGGGGGGTCGGTCTGGCAGCTCCTTGGCCCTGGCCGGCGACTTAGGAACATGCCCTAGCGATCTCCGTGGTCTCTGGAGAGGTCGTGAGTGACCCCCTCTGAGAACACGGGATCCCTAGGGCAAAGGCCCAGGTGGCCATGCGCTCTGGGTTTGGGTGGTCCACAGTCCATTTCCCCCTGAGAAGCTTTTGGCCCGTGTAGCCTTGAAAGTTGGGTGACAGTACCTGGAGGGGAGGCCAGAAGCAGGTCCCCATCCCTGTCCTCACTGCACGGGGCTGGCGCGGCTTCCCTTTTGCAGGCTGGGGGCCAGGGTGGTTGCCTTGAAGGCTCGTCGTCGTCCAGCTCCTGAATCAGCGGGCGAGGGGCCTTGGTGTCTCTCCTGTGGGTTGCCAGGTCCCTCTCTGCTGCTGCTTTAAATATGCCTGTAAAGGGCGTCTCCGTCTCGGCCTTCCTGGAGGTGTCCTTGGAGACTGCGAATATACTGGAAAGGGTGTCTGTGGATGCGTCTTCCAGCACTGGGAGTGAGGTGTAGTCTAGTTCAGGGTCACTGTCGTCACTCAGGCTTGAGATGGCTGTGATCTTTGGAAAGCACATCTTCTGTTAAAAGAAAAAAGATGTATTTGAACATTTCTGTTTTCACAATAGTCTCTAAAATGCACAACGCTAATTCGGCTTTTTTTTTTTTTTTTTTTTTTCTGCGGTACGCGGGCCTCTCACTGTTGTGGCCTCTCCCGTTGCGGAGCACAGGCTCCGGACGCGCAGGCTCAGCGGCCACGGCTCACGGGCCCAGCCGCTCCGCGGCATGTGGGATATTCCCGGACCGGGGCACGAACCCGCGTCCCCTGCATCGGCAGGCGGACTCTCAGCCACTGCGCCACCAGGGAAGCCCCTAATTCGGCTTTTTAAATTTATCACACTGTGGGCCCGAGGGAGCACAGCACTCGCTGCTTGAAAGTCGGGCCTCAGGATGGACACTCCTTGGCAGCCGTCTGTGAGCCCTGGAGGCCGTGGTGAGCTCTGCAGCCAGGTCTCCACTCCCTCCGGTCCTCGTCAGGTCTCCGTGTGGCACGGCCCTCGCCCACTCTGTTCCTGCTGCACCAACACCCTCCTGGGTCCCTTAACGGTTCATCTGTGAGCCTTGGCTTCTGACGGGCTCCGGCTTCACCCAGCCACCTAGTCGTGCTTTGGAGGTCAGGCCCCCACGGAACTGTGGTCCCCTGTGTCTGTGTCCCTCCTTCGATGACGAGCTCCTGCCCTGAGATTACACCTTAGGCTTCCCTCTCCTTGGGGCCCCCGGGGCTGGCCCACACTGGCTCTCGGTACCGCCAGAGGGCGGAGGGTCGGGTCACCTTGGGAGAGGTCCCCGTGGGGCCTTCTATGCTCTCCTCCCTCCCTTCCCCTGCCCGTGTGTCGCTGTGGTATAGACGTTCACTAGATGAACATACGGATACATCAAAAGGATAGAAAAAATGTTCAGATAATTATGTACAGAACATGATTATTAAAAATCAGTGATAAAAGATCTGTTCAAAAAAACTGAAGCGGCTAGTTATGAAACCTCAGAGAGGAGAGCAACAGTAAACAGCCGCATTTCCTTAGGTGAGGTGAGAAGGCTTCAGGCACAAAGCACAAAGGGCATGCAACTTTCCGAGATACTTGGTCAGTGACAGGGCTGGAAGGGAAGCTGGGAAGGTGTGAGAGGTCACCTTGTGCTCGTCTCCCGGAGGTCCGCCTGCGTCCACGTCTTCCAAGTCAGGCAGGTCCTGGAAGAGAAAACGATCCCCGTCAGCAGGAGGGCACGCTCCCCACGCCCGGTCCCCGGGACAGATGTGGCCGCACAGCCAACCAAGCCTGCGCTACGTGCTCGGAGTGTGGAGGGGCCCGCGGAGTGACCCAGACCACTCAGGCCCCGTGCACGCTCGAAACGCACGCACGAGGCAACACCAGGTACCTGGATCTGATCAGTGAAAGAGATGTGCAAGGTGTGGCATGTTTCAAAAATTTCCACCTCTTTCTCCACTTCACTTTGGTGTTACTCGCCCAGTTCATCTGGGGGGAAACGTACGTCCTACACACAAATTTGTCTTAGGACACTGTGGCATAAAACGAGTCTATTTTGGACCTCCCCCAAACTAGGGGGGCTTTTCTGTTTTGTGTTGTGTTTGGGGGTATCTTCATCTCTAGCACCCCGTCCAGCGTGTGAGGCAGGCACAGTGTGTGGTTAGATGCATGGGCTCTGGAGCCACACTGCCTGGGTTGCTACTCCTGCTTCATCATTGCCTGGCTGTGTAGCCTTGGGCAAGTTGCTTAACCTCTCTGTTTCTCAATTTCCTCATCTGTAAAATGGGGATGACAATGGTACCTATGTCTTAGAGTTATTGGAAGGGTTAAATCAATCGATAACAAGATGTGTTTAAAATAGTGCTGGACAAAGGAAGGACAGTCAGTACTAGCTTAGTGTTGGGGTCCTGTATACGGTCAGTAATCAAATGTTAGGGAAGAATTGCCCACTTTTGTTTTTTCATATGTATATGCAGGCCCAGAAAACCAGAAACCCACTCTGAATATTGGCTGTACTTAGTCGAACACTTACTGAGCCACGTGAAATTGTGAGGTTGGGAATGAAACACCCGTGTAGGAGTTTATGGAAGCAGCGGGCGGGGGCGGGCGAAGCTGCGCACACGGCTTGAACGGAAGGAGCTCACTCGTGGGCAGAGAGGCGGGCCGTTCTCCGGGCGAGCAGGGTGTGAGGCTACAGGTGGGGGGCACCGGCCCCCACCCCTTGCCCCACCAAAGCACCGTTCCCGGGGGTCATGGCAAAGTGTGTACGTCCCCAGAGACCCATTCCTGTGGGCACAGCATGTCAGACTGTTATCAGAGCGGAAGGGTTTCGGGGAGGAGGGCCGTACTCCGGGCCGGGATCAGTCCCAAGGTCAGGCGGCCCCTCACCGAACAAGCCCCAGGGGATGGGCCGCTGGGCAGTCAGGCCGGGGAGCAGGAGCCGCGACAAGCCAGGACGGGCAGCTGCCCGCAGAGGGCAAGGCTCTGATGATCAAGTGCAGCCTTCCCAACAGTTCTGTGGGTGGCCAGCCAGGCGGACCTGCTTTCTGTGTAGCGCCTTTGGGGAAAACACGTTAAGAGTTCTGTAGACGTCGTTCAAGGGGGCTCATCTGGGCCGTCACTTCTCAGTCTTGAAGGTGCACAGGCATGGACCCCCCTGGGGGAGGGCTTATTAACTGCAGGTCCTGAGCAGTGGGTCTGGGGTGGGGCCCGGGCTTCTGCCTTCTAAGCAGCCCTCAGGGGAGACCATGCCTGCTGGCCCAAGGGCCACACTGGGCAGCGAGGATTTGGAAGTTTTGTGTCTGATCTGATACCGGCTGTACCGCAGATACTTCTCTGCAGATGCACCAGTTACGTACATCGATGAAGAGCTTCTCCTTCGTCTCCAGTCTGATGGCTTCCAAGTCTTCAGCTCCACAGAGCTCTGTACCTGATGCACTTTCAGTGGCCACAGTCTGGGGAGCTGATTCTAAGGAACAACAAAGAGTTATATTAATCTTGGAGTTAGTTTTATACATGGTGGACAGACGGGCAAACCCAAGGTTAAGGCGATTCCAAGGGGAAGGACAAAACCGCGGGTCTGAAAGCCTCCAGCCCCTGTGACAGGAGCTGCAAGCATTCCAGGTTAGGACAAGATTATGTCTGAAAGGAAAGGGAGACAGCTGCCCCCTTTCTGGAGCCTGGAGATGGAAGCACCAGCCAGGAATCCGTGAAGAACGCGCAGGAACCTTGGAAAAGGCATGATTGATGGGCCGGGAGATGAAGAAAGAAAGGCCGTGGTGCCAAAGGCCAAGTTTCACAGCCCCTCCTGCTGCACGAGCGTCAGGGAGACCTGTGAAGTCGCCGCAGGGTTGCCTGTGGAACGTGGAGTCCAGACAGGGCTTGTCTTCCTCCCCCAGGCCCCTCCTATCCTACCCTCTGCTTCCTCTCCAGCCTCCATGATTAGAGATGAATGGCCCTGCTCTGCTCGTGACACGCTGTCCGCCCTGAGGACTGGCCGTGCCCAGTTTGACTCGAGAGCCACATTGGGGCACCCGTTTAGAATGAAACAAGGGGGACTTCCCCGGTGGCGCAGTGGTTAAGAATCCACCTGCCAGTGCAGGGGACACGGGTTCGAGCCCTGGTCCGGGAATGTCCCACATGCCGCAGAGCAACTAAGCCCATGCGCCACAACTACTGAGCCTGCGCTCTAGAGCCCGCGAGCCTCAGCTACTGAACCCGCGTGCCACAACTACTGAAGCCCGGGCGCCTAGAGCCTGTGCTCTGCAACAAGAGAAGCCACTGCAACGAGAAGCCCACGCACCGCAACGAAGAGTAGCCCCCGCTCGCCGCAACTAGAGAAAGCCTGCGCGCAGCAACAAAGACCCAAAGCAGCCAAAAATAAATAAATAAAATAGGCAAACTAGATAAACAGACGTTAAAAAAAAGAATGATATAGGGAAGTGGGCAGGGGCTTTCGGGGCTGCTGTGGACGATCCCAGGCCCACCTCCCAGGCCCAGTTTGTCGTGGTCTCTTCCACTTGGCTGTGCCCGTGGCTTCGCAGCTTCTAATTACAGTAGTCGGTTTCCCCTCCAGTTAGTCCTTCCCCCGGACCCCTGTGTCCTGCTCGTGGCACCATGGCGTCCAGCTTCCCAGCCAGCAGAAGCTTCTAGTCCAGGCAGCTGCCAAGTCCCTTTGTTTGCTAAAACCTACCTGCTTAGGCTTTGTGTGCCGGGAAGAGGCGAGGCAGGGAAGAGACTAGTTGTTGGGCGTGTTTCTTACGTTGCCTCACGCGAGCCACGGCAGAGACTGTTTCCACTTCGCAGGGGCTAGAATGGGCTCCGAGAGGTTTTGTGGCTTGCCTGAGGTGTCCCAGCTGGTTAAGGGGCTGGACTTGGGTTTGACCTCAGGGTGTCTGTCTAGAAAATTCGCTGCCTCGCCTGTTCACAGAGTGTTGTAGTGAAACGCGTGTGTCATCCTCTGTACCGTTTTGGTGACCACTGGAAGGAAGCTAAGGCTCCTCTGGACCGAGTGTCATCAGATGGAGGTGGGAAACGTGTCTCCGTGACGTATGCGCTCACATCACGTTTCCCCTGGTCCTGATATTTAGACTCAGCATTGGGATGGGGAGCTATTCAAGCCTCCGAGCCCTGACTCGGTCCCCAGGCAGCCTTCCCTGGTTCCTGACTCCATGATGAGAGAGGACGAGCCCAGGAAACGCAGCAAAGCTGCTCGTACCGTTTATCTCCTAATCTCCTGCATCCTTCACTAGGCCTCGTGACTCGGAAGGCTGTGTGCCATGCAAGAAAGGTAAATGGAAAAGTGATTTTTTTTAAACAGATGGCTTTTATATTTAGATTTGCTTTTCTTGGGGTTGAGTAACTTGCGTGGAAGAGGGACCTCCTTGTTCTGACAGCCCAGCTCCCCTCTTGGGACTCAGGACACCCAGAGGGTTTAGCTCAGTAGGGAGGGGACTATGGGGCAGGGGTGGGCAGCAAAGGCCGTGGGGGCTTAAAAGCAGGGGGGGATGGCAGTGAATCGAGGTAGAGACCAGCTTGGTCTCTGCAAGCAGATCTGGCTTCAGTTCAGCCCCACTATCACTTGCTCTGTGACGTGGAGCAGGTTACTTCACCTCTCTGAGCGCCAGGTGCCAACTCAGTAACGTGGGTTAATGGTGAGAGGACCTGATCGTGGGATTTGGGGAGGCTAAGCTGGAAGTCAGGGCCCTGGCTGACATGTTGGATAAACATCTGGCTGTGCTTCCCTCTTCTGACCTGCCGCAGGTTGCCAGCTCCTTGCTAAACGTGCCCTTCGTTCCGGAAGCCAATTGATGGTTTCACTCACGGAAACCTCTGCTTCTAGGCTAGGTGCGGCTTCAAGGCAAAACACTTACCGGAGGGGGAGTGCGGATGCAGGCAAAACCTTGTGTCTGGATCTCAGAGTACACGTGCCAACACCTACGTCAGTAGTTCAGAGGATGCTCTCTTCCCCGTGTGTTTAATACATGATTAGCGCCCCTTTTAAATAATAAAACCTGTAACATCGCCATCTGTGGAAAGCTTGAGGGAAAACGTGACCCTTGTCTAGTAGAAATTCTCTCCCAGAAACCAGGGAGTGACCAGGTCTTGGAGGGTCTACAATCCCATCCAGCAAAGTGGTGCCAGGAGCCATAGAAAGCAGGGCTTCAGTGCCTCCCAAGGGAAATTAAATCAAGACAAGTCACGCTTCTCATAGATGCATTCCAGCCGCAGCCTCATGGCAAAGTCAGAAGAAGAGCTGCGCAGCAGCCACCCGACAAGTGTGAGTAGGGCATCAGAGGGATGGGCGGGACATGTCCCCCTCCCCGGGAGCCTGTTCTGTGACTCTGGCTGTTTAGATCCCACGCAGTTTCCTGCTCCTTTCCTGCTCTCCGCCCACTGCTGCTGCCTCACCTGCTGGAACCCCTGGGGACTTCATGAGCTCCAGCATCCCTGATGGGGGCCTGGGCCACGGACGTCAGCACAGTCACAGGTCACCTCACTCCCTACACCACCCCTCCTTCCTAAGGTGTGTTTCTGTTTCCCACAGACATCTTGTTAAAGACTGAAGGCTCCAAGATAAATTTTTCAGATGTTACTGAACAAAAGGGGGGTGGGTAGTAAACCCCAGTGAATAATGGAGCACTGAATTTTTGGGGGTATGGAGTGGCCAGTAAGGTTTTGAAAAGAATAATTAAAATAGAGCTCAGTTCAGTTAATCTTTGAGGATAGTCTGCCCTGCCATTATCTTCAGCTGGAAAGATAATTCACCCATCTCTGGTGCCCTGGGGTGTGGCCTTTGCCCCCTTGGCAGTCTAGAGACTAGGGTTACTTCGAGGTCTCTCCCAGACAGTGGGGGCCGGGCCAGCTGACCTCCCCAGATGGACCTCAGATCCTGCTCAGGCTGGGGACAGAAGGTTCGGGTCTCCCAGGGCTGCACAGACACAGCAGTAATGGGCAGTGCCCAGGGCCGAGTCCTGGGTTTATCTGTTAGCGGGACCCCAGGAACTTGGCGAGAACCTGCCAGTGGGCGTCCCTTCTAGATCAGCATGATCCACTGTGGAAGCTATGGCCATGTACCTGCCATGTGGCCAGTACTCCTGAGGGGCTGGATTTTAAATTTTATTTATTTGTATCTACTTTTAATTCATTTCAATTGAAAAAGTGAAGCAGCCCAGAACAACGTGCTTCTTTTCATAGAGCTGCATTTCACCTTAACCATTCAAAAGCGAGCATGTGAATTGAGATGTGCTATAAGTGGCATATACAGGCTGGATTTTGAAGACTTAGTGTCAAAAGAGGGAAAGTATCTCATGAATAATTTTATGAGGATATAAATTATTATATTTTAGAGGTACCGAGTTAGATAAAATACACTGTTAGCGTCTCACCCATTTCTTTGCACCCTGTTGAAGCTGATACTGGAAATGCAGTCCTGGCTCCCCTTGTGGTTCTAGATAACTCGCAGACTCAGCAGTCAGAAGTGAAAACCCGAGGCCCCCAGATGGGTGCTGGCCCGTCTACACCCCTGTTGTTCTCAACCACCTACCTTCCCAGGCAGCTCCGGGGCTCGGTGGCGGGGCCTCGGCAGGGAGCGCCCCTCCTGGCTCCCCGTCAGCCTCCGCAGGCAGTTCCTCCGGGAGACTTGACTCTTCTGACTTTTCTGGGAGTAGCTCATCCTTGGCCTCGAAGCTCTCCTTGACAAACAGCTCCGTCTTCTGCCACCTTTCTCTGTCCTCTTCAGGCGCTTCCTCCCCTTCCACACTGGCCCCCGAGTCCCCGGCGCTGTCTGGCACGAGCATCTCCCCTGAGCAGAAGTCCACAGTGAGCTGGGAACGTCCTGGGAGGACAAGGGGGACCTGCAGTGAACTGCCGGGATGGTCATCAGAGTGCTGTGTAGGTGCTAAATACACGGGCTGAAAGTCCACCGGGGGATGCCTAGCGCATGCACGGCCGGCACAGGACACAGCCACTAGAGAACTGTGCAGGGGGCTCTTAGGAGACGCAGGCTGAGGTATTTGGGGTTAAGGGCCACGATGTCTGCCTTTGCTTTCAAATGGGTCAGCAGAACAGGAAAGACTGTGTGTGTGTGTGTGTGTGTGTGTGCCTGTGTGTGCCAAAATATTAACAACCATCTGATCTAAACAGACAACTCAGCTGTTCATTTTAACTATTCTTTAAGCTTTTCTTAAAACTTGAAAAATATCAAAATTAAAAGTTGGGAAGAGGGAAATAAAACCATGCTACAGGGGAACATCTATTTTATGGGACTATACTATTACGCTTATTCAAAAGAGTAGGCAAAAAGCAATACAGCTATGCCAGGGGCTTCCCTGGTGGTGCAGTGGTTTAGAGTCCGCCTGCCAACGCAGGGGACACGGGTTCGAACCCTGGTCCGGGAAGATTCCACATGCCGCAGAGCAACAAAGCCCACGTGCCACAGCTACTGAGCCTGCGAGCCACAGCTACTGAGCCCACGCGCCTAGAGCCCGTGCTCCGCAACAAGAGAAGCCACCTCAATGAGAAGCCAGTGCACTGCCAAGAAGAGTAGCCCCCGCTCACCGCAACTAGAGAAAGCCTGCGTGCAGCAACGAAGACCCAATGTGGCCAAAAATAAATTCATCAAATAAATAAATTTATATATATATAAAAGAAAGCAATATAGCTATGCCAATTTTTTCTATTAAAAAAAAAACGTGTTACATGCATGGGGAAAAGCCAGGAAATACCCGCGCTGAATACCGAGTGGTTCTTGCTATGATACTGTTATTACTCTTGCCTTTCTATGTTTTCTATGTGTAGCGTATTCACATTTTGTAATTAGGTGAAAAACACTAAATGTCATTTAAAAGCACACATAGAGACTCTGGCTTTTCTACTGGGTGTAAGAGGAGGAAGGGGGTTTCTACTTAATAAGGTGCCCTGAGCACCGTCCTTGCATGAGGTCAAGGGCAGATGGATATGCAGGTACGTGAACAAATGGTCCCCACTCCCTACCCCCAATCCCCGAGATGAAAGACTGTGAGTTCAACAGCCCAGATTTTTAATCTAAACGGCGCTCGGGGTCCTCCTTGTGTCTCACGCATGCACCTTGCTCTTGGGTTGCTTTCTGCTGTTTCCTCTCCTCAGCCTGGCGCTTGATTGCGGCCAAGGCCTCAATGCTGTCTGTGATCTTCTTCCGCTCTCTGCTCTCCCACTGCTGTCTCTCCTCCTTCTCAGCTTTGTACCCTCCTCGTGCCCAGGCCTCTGCACAAGCTCTGTTTAGGAGTATTAAAAACAAAAAACAAAGAAACAAGAACACCCCAGAAATCGGGGAGGTTTGAACTGTCACAGGTTCGAAGTAAATCCAAAACATATACTATCTGACCAAACTTGCTCATCTTCCCCAAAATCAAACTAAAGGCACAGGACATATGACTGCAAGGATACATATTAACACATGCATATTTTAATCTTTAAAGTCTAATGGTTTGCAAAGCCTTCCAGATATGAGGCCAAGAGCGCAAGTGACAAAAAAATAGAGAAACTGGACTCCACCAAAATTAAAAATGTGTGTCATGCAAAGAATACCATAAATAAAAGACAACCCACAGAATGGGTATGCAAATCATATACCTGATCAGGGGGTTGTATCTAGAATATATAAAGACCTATTGCAACTCATTAATGCAAAGATGACTTAAAAACGGGAAGAGGTTAAAAGAATGAGAAGACAAACTGCACTGGGAGAAAATATCTGCAAGAAAGATAACTGAAAAATGGCTTGTATCCAAAACATACAAAGAACTATTAAAACTCAAAAATGAAAAAACACACATTTTAAAAAGTGGGCAAAAGAACTGGACACCTCACCAAAGAAGATAGGCAGGTGGCAAATAAGCTCATCACCACAGGACGTCAGAAAAGTGCAAATTAAACCAATGAGATGCCACTTGACACTCAACAGAACGGCTAAAATCCAGAACACTGACAAAACCAAATGCCGGGAAGGATGTGCAGCGACAGAAATGCTCCTTCATTGCTGGTGGGAATGCAAAATGGTGCATCCCCATGGAAGACAGCTTGGCAATTACAAAGCAAACATAATCTTACATATAATCCAGCAATCGTGCTCCTAAGTATTCACTCAAATGAGTTGAAAACAAATGTCCACACACAAAACCCTGCACAAGAACATTGATAGCACTATTCACGACAGCCAAAAAGTGGAAGCAACCCAAATGTCCATCAACTGATAGATAAAGAAAATGTGGGCTGACATAGCCTCATCCACCAGAGGGCGGACAGCAGACTCAAGAAGAACTACAATTCTGCAGCCTGTGGAATGAAAACCACATTCACAGAAAGACAAGATGAAAAGGCAGAGGGCTATGTACCAGATGAAGGAACAAGATAAAACCCCAGAAAAACAACTAAATGAAGTAGAGATAGGCAACCTTCCAGAAAAAGAATTCAGAAAAATGATAGTGAAGATGATCCAGGACCTCAGAAAAAGAATGGAGGCAAAGATCGAGAAGATGCAAGAAATGTTTAACAAAGACCTAGAAGAATTAAAGAACAAATACCTAGAATAATTAAAGAACAGACAAACAGAGATGAACAATACAGTAACTGAAATGAAAAATACAGTAGAAGGAATGAAGAGCAGAACAACTGAGGCAGAAGAATGGATAAGTGACCTGGAAGACAGAATGGTGGAATTCACTGCTGCAGAACACAATAAAGGAAAAAGAAGGAAAAGAAATGAAGACAGCCTAAGAGACCTCTGGGACAACATTAAACGCACCAACATTCACAATATAGGAGTCCCAGAAGGAGACGAGAGAGAGAAAGGACCCAAGAAAATATATGAAGAGATTATAGTCAAAAACCTCCCTAACATGGGAAAGGAAATAGCCACGCAAGTCCAGGAAGTGCAGAGAGTCCCAGGCAGGATAAACCCAAGGAGAAACATACTGAGACACACAGTAATCAAACTGAGAAAAATTAAAGACAAAGAAAAATTATTAAAAGCAACAAGGGAAAAATGACATTTAACATATAAGGGAACTCCCATAAGGTTAACAGCTGATTTCACAGCAGAAACTCTACGAGCCAGAAGGGAGTGGCATGATATAGTTAAAGTGATGAAAGGGAAGAACCTACAACCAAGATTACCCGGCAAGCATCTCATTCAGATTCGATGGAGCAATCAAAAGCTTTACAGACAAGCAAAAGCTAAGAGAATTCAGCCCCACCAAACCAGCTCTACAACAAATGCTAAAGGAACTTCTCTAAGTGGGAAACACAACAGAAGACAAGAACCTACAAAAACAAACCCAAAACAATTAAGAAAAGGGTCATAGGAACATACATATCAATAATTACCTTAAATGTGAATGGATTAAATGCTTCAACCAAAAGACACAGGCTTGCTGAA
>NC_041230.1:51574649-51575716 GCF_002837175.3 Physeter macrocephalus | reverse complement strand
AAAAGAAGGAAAAGAAATGAAGACAGCCTAAGAGACCTCTGGGACAACATTAAACGCACCAACATTCACAATATAGGAGTCCCAGAAGGAGACGAGAGAGAGAAAGGACCCAAGAAAATATATGAAGAGATTATAGTCAAAAACCTCCCTAACATGGGAAAGGAAATAGCCACGCAAGTCCAGGAAGTGCAGAGAGTCCCAGGCAGGATAAACCCAAGGAGAAACATACTGAGACACACAGTAATCAAACTGAGAAAAATTAAAGACTGCTGAATGGATACAAAAACAAGACCCATATATATGCTGTCTACAAGAGACCCACTTCAGACCTAGGGACACATACAGACTGAAAATGAGGGGATGGAAAAATATATTACATGCAAATGGAAATCAAAAGAAGGCTGGAATAGCAATCCTCATTTCAGATAAAATAGACTTTAAAATAAAGAATGTTACAGGAAACAAGGAAGGACACTATATAATGATCAAGGGATCAACCCAGGAAGAAGATATAACAATTATAAATATATATGCACCCAATATAGGAGCACCTCAATACATAAGGCAACTGCTAACAGCTTCAGAGAGGAAATCGACAGTAACACACTAATAGTGGGGGACTTTAACACCTCACTTACACCAATGGACAGATCATCCTGACAGAAAATTAATAAGGAAACACAAGCTTTAAAAGACACAATAGACCAGATAGGCTTAATTGACATTTACAGGACATTCCATCGGGAAACAGCAGATTACACTTTCAAGTGCACACGGAACATTCTCCAGGATAGATCACATCTTGGGTCACAAATCAAGCCTCAGTAGATTTAAAAAAGTGAAATCATATCAAGCATCTTTTCTGACCACAATGCTATGAGATTAGAAATGAATCACAGGGAAAAAAAATGTAAAAAACACGAACACATGGAGGCTAAATAGTACGTTACTAAATAACCAAGAGATCACTGAAGAAATCAAAGAGGAAATCAAAAAATACCTGGAGACAAATGACAATGAAAACACGATGATCCAAAACCTATGGGATACAGCAAAAGCAGTTCTAA
>NC_041230.1:51572458-51573921 GCF_002837175.3 Physeter macrocephalus | reverse complement strand
TCATTCTATGAGGCCACCATCACCCTGATACCAAAACCAGACAAAGGTACTACAAAAAAAAAATTATAGACCAATATCACTGATGAATATAGATGCACAGATCCTCAACAAAATACTAGCAAACAGAATCCAACAACACATTAAAAGGATCATACACCATGATCAAGTGGGATTTATCCCAGGGATGCAAGGATTCTTCAGTATATGCAAATCAATCAATGTGATACACCATATTAACAAATTGAAGAATAAAAACCATATGATCATCTCAATAGATGCAGAAAAAGCTTTTGACAAAATTCAACACCCATTTATGATAAAAACTCTCCAGAAAGTGGGCATAGAGGGAACCTACCTCAACATAATAAAGGCCATATACGACAAACCCACAGCAAACATCATTCTCAATGGTGAAAAACGGAAACCATCTCCTCTAAGATCAGGAACAAGACAAGGATGTCCACTCTCACCACTATTATTCAACATAGTTTTGGAAGTCCTAGCAACGGCAATCAGAGAAGAAAAAGAAATAAAAGGAATACACATTGGAAAAGAAGAAGTAAAACTGTCACTCTTTGCAGATGACATGATACTATACATAGAGAATCCTAAAGATGCCACCAAAAAACTACTAAAGCTAATCAATGAATTTGGTAACGTTGCGGGATACAAAATTAATGCACAGAAATCTCTTGCATTCCTATACACCAGTGATGAAACATCTGAAAGAGAAATTAAGGAAACACTCCCATTTACCATTGCAACAAAAAGAATAAAATAACTAGGAATAAACCTACCTAGGGAGACAAAAGCCCTGTATGCAGACAACTGTAAGACACTGATGGAAGAAATTAAAGATGATACCAACAGATGGAGAGATATACCATGTTCTTGGATTGGAAGAATCAATATTGTGAAAATGACTATACTACCCAAAGCAATCTACAGATTCAATGCAATCCCTATCAAATTACCAATGGCATTTTTTACAGAACTAGAACAAAAAATCTTAAAATTTGTATGGAGACACAAAAGACCCCTGGACAGCTACATGCGAAAGAATGAAATTAGAACACTCCCTAACACCATACACAAAAATAAACTCAAAATGGATTCGAGACCTAAATGTAAGACCGGACACTGTAAAACTCTTAGAGGAAAACACAGGAAGAACACACTTTAACATAAATCAAAGCAAGATCTTTTTTGATCCACCTCCTAGAGTAATGGAAATAAAAACCAAAATAAACAAATGGGCCCTAATGAAACTTAAAAGCTTTTGCATAGCAAAGGAAACCATCAACAAGATGAGAAGACAATCCTCAGAATGGGAGAAAACATTTGCAAATGAATCAATGGACAAAGGATTAATCTCCAAAATATATAAACAGCTCATGCAGCTCAATATTAAAAAAACAAACAACCCAATCCAAAAATGGGCAGAAGACCTAAATAGACATTTC
>NC_041230.1:51567586-51572155 GCF_002837175.3 Physeter macrocephalus | reverse complement strand
TGGGCATATACCCAGAGAAAACCATAATTCAAAAAGACACATGCACCCCAATATTCATTGCAGCGCTATTTACAACAGCCAGGTCATGGAAGCAACCTAAATGCCCATCGACAGACGAATGGATAAAGAAGATGTGGTACATATATACAATGGAATATTATTCAGCCATAAAAGTGAACGAAATTGGGTCATTTGTAGAGACGTGGATGGACCTAGAGACTGTCATAGAGTGAAGTCAGTCAGAAAGAGAAAAACAAATATCGTGTATTAATGCATATATGTGGAATCTAGAAAAACGGTACAGATGAACCGGTTTGCAAGGCAGAAATAGAGACACAGATGTAGAGAACAAACGTATGGACACCAAGGGGGGAAAGCGGTGGGGGGCGGTGGTAGGATGAATTGGGAGATTGGGATTGACATATACACACTAATATGTATAAAATGGATAACTAATCAGAGCCTGCTGCATGAAAAAAACATTAAAAAAATGTGGGCTTTCCAAATGGAATATTATTTCACAGCATTATTTTGGAAGTATTTACTGACACAGGCTGCAATGTGGGTGACCCTTAAAAATATGCTCAGTGAAAGGAGCCATTCACAAAAGACCACATATCGTATGATTCCAGTTATAGGAAATGCCCAGAATAGGCAACTCCAGAGAGATAGAAAGTAGATTTGTGGTTGCCAGGGGCTGGCAGAGGGGGGTTGGGGAGTGACTGCTAATACGTAAGGGTTACTTTCTGGGGTGATAAAAATATTCTAGAATTGATTGTGTGGTGTGGTTGGACAACTCTGTGAACATACTAAAAAACCACCGAACTGTACACTTGAAATGGGTGAACTGTTCTAGTGGCTGGGGATACAGCAGGTAACATAAGAGATGACATCGCTTGCTCTGTTAGAGCTGCCCTTTTATGGGGAAACAAGTATGTCACAGGTGGATGTGTCTTGAGAAATCAGGCTGAAGAGACAGCAGGTGGAAGTGGCAAAGGTGCTACTTAGATAGGAGGTCAGTCATGGAGATCTTCAGAAGATGACAGGTGAGCAGACACCTGCAAACACCTGTGAAGAGCATCCCAGGTGGAGAGAACGTCAAGGGCCCAGTGTGGCCCAGTGTGGAACAGCTACAGAGTGCTGGAATGAGGCTTCAAACCCAGGTGAACCCAACTCCTGAAGAGAAGTCATGCTGCACCGTCCAGGGCGGGGGTCTCCCTGCTGAGGGCCCAGCTCAGGTCCCTGTTTATACTTTCCTGCCGGTCGGCACTGCCGCAGCGTGGAGATTGACAATCCTCCGGGACAGCCGCTCCCCCTGGTTCCCTCCTCCTACCAGCTGGTACCTGCTTACGTCCCACGTGATACTAACAGATACTCACAAGGACCCTGCGATCGGTATTGTCCCCACTTTCCGGATGAGGAACCTGAAGCTGGGGAGGGTGGCGCTCAGCCACGGGCACAGGACCCGCAGCTGCAGAGCTGGGCTTGGAGGTCTGCCCGCAGGCCCTGCCCGCCCGCCGTCGCCCTGAACACCCAGGGCTCGGTGCTGGGGAAACGGATGCATCTCGGCCTGACTGCCCAGAAGCAGGGATCCTGGTTCTCTTACCTGGTCCAAGTGAAGGCTCCCCCTTCCGATTGAAATCTGTGTTAGTCTGACTAAAATATGTGAGTTCAAAAACGTACTACCAGTTACGTTTCTCTTTTTTTCTTTTTGTTCCCTACGTTTAAGTGTTGGAAAATTCAGATTTGCACTTCCCTTCAGGCCATCCCAGTTACTGAAGTTTTATTCTAAGCTGGAATGAATGAATAGTGGCCTCAATCAAAAGGTAAATTAAGGGAATTTCCCGGAAATCCAGTGGTTAGGACTCGGTGCTTTCACTGCCGAGGGCGAGGGTTTGATCTCTGGTAGGGGAACTAAGATCCCGCAAGCCACAAGGCGCGGCCAAAAAGAAAAAAAAGGTAAATTAAAAACCCAGATAAAAGCAGTGATGATACACATGGCAGTCCCAGGTTCAATATTCTTGATATGCAAAGAGCTCTTATGAATCAGTAAGAAAAAGCATCCCCCCAAAAGGAAACTGGGAAGAAGTCATGAATGCAATACTCATAGAGAAGGAAACATAAATGCCCGACAAAGGTAGTAAAAATGACCAACTTCATCAGTTACCCCAAAATGCAAATTTAAAACGAGGTACTGGGACTCCCCTGGTGGCGCAGTGGTTAAGAATCTGCCTGCCAATGCAGGGGACATGGGTTCGAGCCCTGGTCCGGGAAGATCCCACGTGCTGCGGAGCAAACTAAGCCCGTGTGCCAGAACTACTGAGCCCGCGCTCTAGAGCCCGCGAGCCACAACTACTGAAGCCCTTGTGCCCTAGAGCCCGTGCTCTGCAACAAGAGAAGACACTGCAGTGAGAAGCCCACACACCGCAATGAAGGGTAGCCCCTGCTCACCGCAACTAGAGAAAGCCCGCGCGCAGCAACAAAGACCCAATGCAGCCAAAAAAATAATAAATGAATGAATAATAAATAAATAAATAAATAAATAAAACGAGGTACCACCTTCACTCGTCAATTGGCCTAGCAAAGGTTTTGTTTTGTTTTGTTTTGTTTTTACATGGCTGTGTCTGGGGAAGTTATAAGTTGACACAAACATTCTAGAAAACAATTAGAAAATATTTAAAAACACCTTTTAAAAGTCTCAAACCACAGGCTTTATCTTTAATTCAATAATACAACTCAGGGTTCCATCCTAAGGAAATAACCGGCCATGAGATCAGACTTATATAGAAGGATAATTATCAAAGGATTATGAAAAAATCTATGAATAAGTGCTCAAAAACAGGGCATTTCCTATTATTAACAGTCATGTAAGCCATTAAACCTATTTCACTGGAATATTTAATGCTGTGTGGAAATGCTCAAAAATCAGAAATTTTTAAAAGTTTAATATTGAGCATGCTCAACTATTACCTATTAAGTATGCTCAAAAGGCTTTTCGTTTCCTTACCTGTCCTTTGGAAAAACTGGTCTATCATCCAGGTATGTTAAATGTTTTAGTCGAACCGTGACTGTCCTTCGATAATTAGGGATGTTCCTAATCACTGGGTTTCCCATCAAATTCAGTACACGCTGGAAGCACAGGCAGAACCACATTAATCACTGAAAAATGGATGCGATTAAAACATTTAATATGTGCAGTGCTCTGAAAACAAACAGGGAGTGTTGACATCAAATCATGAAGACGGTATCAGAGAAGGCAGAGGCTTTCGTTGTTTCTGTGCCATCAGAACTGTCCCGAGAATTGGGCAGCCCTTTCTTCTATTACACGTGAACTTCAGATCCTAAATCTCATTGTCCTTCCAGAACAATACTGGAAAACACTTCCTGAGGCCTTTACCCAAGGGCAGTGATTGCATTAGTTTTGCTGGCCCAATCTCTTTTACTGAAATTAATCTCCAATTGATCATTTTCTGTCCTTCCCAGCCAGGACCCATTTTAAGAAAATGTACACAGCAGCTGGACAGATAAGAAGTGCTGACTGAGGGGACAGGATGCAAAGTGCCTGCTTATCTACTGCCAGGCTTATAGGTCTCCTGGATGTCAAGTCGGGACCAGGAAAGGGAAAGCGACACAGCAGTGCCAGTATGCCGTCCCCCACCCCGCCCTTTAAATACTGTCACCTCCCCTCCTGCCGATGAAACTCAAGAAGGTGAATGGTCAAGGTGACACGTGGGTGAAACATTTAACATCGGTTTGCCTGAATTGGTGAAACGGTTTTCATACCTAAAGTGATTTTTCTTGTTCAGGAAAATAAATATACTGGTTCAAGTGACCTGTTATGTGGGGCTGAGTGGGGGAGCAATGTGCCCCAGGGGCAGGGACTAAAGGGCTCCGTGTGTACGGAAAATGTAAAAGCCATCACAAAACAACCACGAGGCAGACTGTTCTTGTTATGGGTTGAATTGCGTCCCCCCAGCAAACTCATATGCTGAAGTCCTAACCCCCAGCGCCTCAGAATGTGACTGTATTTGGAGACAGGGTCTTTGAAGAGGGTCTGTGATTAAGATTAAATGAGGTCATTAGGGTGGGGAATGATCCAATAGGTCCTTGTAAGAAAAGGAGATTAGGACACAGAGACACACACTGAGAAGGCCATATGAGGACCCAGGGAGAAGATGGCTGTCTACATGCCAAGGAGAGAGGCCTCAGGAGAAACCAACCCTGCTGACACCTTGATCTCAGACTTCTAGCCTCCAGAATCATGAGAAAATAAATTTCTGTTGTTTAAGCCACTCAGTCTGGTACTTTGTTATGGCAGCCAGGCCAAAAAAAGGTATTATAATACAGCTTTATATTATCACCATATACTGGTGATAATATAAATTCTAAATTAGTCTTTGGTGACAGTCTGCTCTAAGATTGTTCTTTTTTTTTTTTTTTTTTTTTTGCGGTACGCAGGCCTCTCACTGTTGTGGCCTCTCCCGTTGCGGAGCACAGGCTCCAGACGCGCAGGCTCAGAGGCCATGGCTCACGGGCCCAGCCCCTCCGCGGCATGTGGGATCTTCCCGG
>NC_041230.1:51556859-51567086 GCF_002837175.3 Physeter macrocephalus | reverse complement strand
AGAGGAGTGGGGAAACACACACTATGAGGGGGGCTGCAGGGCCCTGGCCGCTTGTGGCAGTTTCGACAAACGTTAAGCACCAACCGGGGGCTGAAACGCGCACGGAATTCACTCTGTGGAGCCCCGTCCCTGTGAAGTGAACATCGTGGCCTTTGTTTTGCAGAGGGGGACACCAGGCCCACCGGCCAAGGCCACGCTGCAAGCGGGGCTGGGTTGGAATCTGAACTCAGATCCTTTCCGGGAACCCAGACCCTGTTCCCGGGAGGTTTAGTTCCAGGGCCGGGCGAGGCTGAGCCAGGCCCCCAGCCTCCCCGCAGCCCACAGCTGCCCCTCTCCCCTGCCCTGCCGGCCTTGCTGGGGGCCGATTCAGCGTTCACTGCCCTCTGGGGCGGGGGCCTGGGTTGGCTGACAAGCCCCCTGTCCAAAAAAGGAAGCCCTAAGACGCAGTCGAGAGCAGGCATCTAACAGGACAGAGATCCGTGATCCCGACCTCAGCCTGGCCCCATCCCGTCATGACACCCCCCGCCACGCACACTACTGATGTGCACGCACACGCACAGCCCCCGGCATCCCGGACATGCACACACAGCCCACCGAACACTGTGCCTGGCACGTAGCAGCGACTCAGCAAATGCCCAAACCCCCTCGTGCAAAAATGCTGGAAAACTCACCACAGACATAAAAATACACCAGACGCACAAATCCCCCCCCGCCACACACACACACACACTCCTGTGTGCACGGCCGACACGCTGCAAGGACAACACGCCTGGTCCCCAGGGCTGCCTTGGTGATGTTCTGGAATTTGCCTCCTGTGAGCCTGAAAGCCCAGCAGCCTCTCCCTGTGCAGAGGGGCCAACCCCCGCCCCCAAGGGAGGAGAAAGTCTGGCAGAATCCTTGCGGTGTCACTCGTGGCGCCTCAACAAACTCAGACCGTGAGTGGGTACAGTGGGAGTCCCCCAAGGGCGGCAGGGTCTGAACCAGTGGCTCGCGCCTGGGTCACGACGTCCCCAGGCCTGGGACAGCGGATGCTCAGGGGACCTGCGGCTGAGAGCCGAAACAGCTGAGATTTGGGCGGTTGGAGGTGGCAGTGCCTGTGAAGCAGATGTGTCTCCCCATCGCGATGTGCCACCCCTGCCAACAACATCCCAAAGTAAGCTTCCAAAAAGGGGGCAGGCAGGGGTAACGGCTGACACGTGACGGAACTGGCAAAGCGCAGGAAATCGGCTCTGAAAATCAGGCAGCGGTCCTATCTGTTCCGCAGCAGGATAGAAACCGCAGGTTTTAAAAGCAAGAGAGTGATTTAAAAAAAAAAAAAAAAGAAGAAAATCTACGTGACAACTTCCAGAGCTGAGGCTGTTAACCTTGGAAACCCTCAGAATCACAAGACTGATCAGCTATGCAGAGTCCTGGCCTCAGCTCCCAGGGACCCTAATCCAGCGGGCAAGGCCGGAGCCCAGGAATCTGCATTGTGCATATCCTAGGTGACCGGAATGCAGCTGCTCAGAGCCAAGGGATCTTGTGAACGGCATCACTGAGCAGCCTTTGCAGTCATATCTCACTGGGACAAGCCCCCCACCAACCAAAAAAACACATACAAACCCCCAGGCCCAGCAAACAACATCCTGCTGCGCTGGGTCTCTGCCTGGGAAACCGCAGCAGAGACTCAAGGCTCAGTAACGCTTGGGCATCTGGCAGCTGCCCCCGCCTGTTTCTATTTCTTTATTTCCCCTTTGCCCCGGGCACATCAGCTCTTCAGGGAAGAACAGGCACAGAGGAGTTGGCCGGAACTTGGGACCGCAAATGGCAGGGCTCGTGGCCCCCAGGGGCTGGCCCTGCCGAGCCAGAAGGAGACTGCTACTCTCCGGACCCCCATCTCACCACCCCAACAGTGTCCCCCTGAAAAGAGAGGGGACCCCAGGTACTTTTCCACGGCTTCAAGGACCCACAAACAAGGCCTTAAATAACACTAACACTGGGAGAAAACCACTCCATTTCACTGCTCTTTCAATCTTTCTGAGGTCATGCTTTGATGCGCCTCTGTGTTCAACGCCCATCTATGATCTCACAGCCTCTCTTTTTGAACAAAGAGGGAGCAGGCCTCAGGGTCCAAGCTGACTGCGGGCACCAACAGCGCTTATTTTTCCCATTTCTTCACTCACAGCACGTGGTACTTGTTTTCAAATGATGGTAATAGCCACCAGAGTTTCTTAAATTTCTTCCCAGGTTTTAAAAAATGAGTCAAACAATAGAATAGTTTTAGCTAAACAATAATGTGAGCAATATGGAAATGTGGCCAAATTGATCAGAGTCTAGGAGCTAGTCATAACTCTGTAAGGAGGTAGGTATATAATCGTCCCTACTTAAAGAGTTGGGGAAGTGGGGCTTCCCTGGTGGCGCAGTGGTTGAGAGTCCGCCTGCCGATGCAGGGGACACGGGCTCGTGCCCCGGTCCGGGAAGATCCCACATGCCGCAGAGCGGCTGGGCCCGTGAGCCATGGCCGCTGAGCCTGCGCGTCCCGAGCCTGCGCTCCGCAACGGGAGAGGCCGCGGCAGTGAGAGGACTGCGTATCGCAACAAAAAACAAACAAAAAAAAAGAGTTGGGGAAGCGGAGGCATAGAGAGGAGCTGCAGCTTGCCCAAGGTCACCCAGCCCTCAAGCACACGAACGTCCCCACCAAGCAGCAGGTCAGCACACACACGGCCACTCCCACAGGCCTCCACAAGGTCCCATCAACGCACCGGATCTGGCTGGTCTGCTCTTCGATGGCCTCCACCGCACTCTCCACCGAGCTCAGCAGGGACTGGATCTGATTGGCCGTCTCCTTCAGGAGGAAGCGTGTCACAAACTGGTCCACGTTGCTCCCACCCTCATACACCTGTGGCGGGAAGGGAAGGGGCACAGAGGGCAAAGGAGTTGGGGAGGGATCGTGGGTGGAGGTCTGGTACAGGGGTCGGGGGACACCTAGGGTCAGTGTCTCTGCACTGGGATGGGGTATCACAGGGCTCCAGCATGAAGGCAGGGGTATGGACTCAGAGACCAAGGTTTGAGCCCCGGCTTCACCAATTACTAGTACTGTGACCTCCTCACCACAACAGAAATCACTGTAGTATCTATCTGATAACACTGTAGTAAGGACTGAATGAAAAAAATTATATAAAATGCTCAGCACTGTGCCTGTCACATGGCAAATACGCAGTATACAGTAGCTGCTATGATGATGATGATGATGATGTCGTGATGATGATGATGATGATGATGTCGTGATGGTGATGATGATGAGAAAGATGGTGGTGGGTCACTTCTATTCAACATAGTATTGGAAGTCCTAGCCCCAGCAATCAGACAAGAAAAAGAAATAAAAGGTATCCAAATTGGAAGGGAAGAGGTAAAGTTGTCACTATATGCAGATGACATGATACTATAAATAGAAAACCCTAAGGACTCCACAGAAAAACTACTAGATCTAATAAATGAATTCAGCAAAGTAGCAGGACACAAGATTACATTCGGAAATCGGTTGCGTTTCTTTACACTAACAATGAAACATCAGAAAGGGAATGCAAAAAAAAAAATACCTTTTTTTTTTTTTTTTTTTTTGTGGTACACAGGCCTCTCACTGTTGTGGCCTCCCCCGTTGCGGAGCACAGGCTCCGGATGCGCAGGCTCAGCAGCCATGGCTCACGGGCCCAGCCGCTCCGCGGCATGTGGGATCTTCCCGGACCGGGGCACGAACCCGTGTCCCCTGCATCGGCAGGTGTACTCTCAACCACTGCACCACCAGGGAAGCCCAAAACAATACCTTTTAAAATTGCACCAAAAAAAACGAAAACAAAAAAACAAAAACAACCTAGGAATACACCTGACCAAGGAGCTGAACGACTTATATGCTCAGAACTATAAAACATTAATACAGGAAATTAAAGAGGATTCAAGGAAATGGAAAGATATCCCATGTTCTTGGATTGGAAGAATATTGTTAAAAATCACAAAACTACCCAAAGCAATCTACAGATTTAATGTGATCCCTATCAAATTACCCACGACATTTTTCACAGAACTGGGATAATCCAAAAAGTTATATGGAACCATAAAAGACCCAGATTGCCAAAGCAATCCTGAGGGGGAAAAAAAAAAGAAAGCAGGAGGCATAACTCTCCCAGACTTCAGACAATACTACAAAGCTCCAGTAATCAAAACAGTGTGGTACTGGTACAAAAACAGACACACGGATCAATGGAAGAGAATAGACCAGAAATAAACCCACACACCTATGGTCAATTAATCTTTGACACAGGAGGCAGGAATATAAAATGGGAAAAAGTCTCTTCAGCAAGTGGTGCTAGGAAAACTGGACAGCCACAGGTAAATCAATGAAACTAGAACACACCCGTTCTTGGATTGGAAGAATATTGTTAAAAATCACAAAACTACCCAAAGCAATCTACAGATTTAATGTGATCCCTATCAAATTACCCACGACATTTTTCACAGAACTGGGATAATCCAAAAAGTTATATGGAACCATAAAAGACCCAGATTGCCAAAGCAATCCTGAGGGGGAAAAAAGAAAGCAGGAGGCATAACTCTCCCAGACTTCAGACAATACTACAAAGCTCCAGTAATCAAAACAGTGTGGTACTGGTACAAAAACAGACACACGGATCAATGGAAGAGAATAGACCAGAAATAAACCCACACACCTATGGTCAATTAATCTTTGACACAGGAGGCAGGAATATAAAATGGGAAAAAGTCTCTTCAGCAAGTGGTGCTAGGAAAACTGGACAGCCACAGGTAAATCAATGAAACTAGAACACACCCTCACACCATGCACAAAAATAAGCTCAAAATGGCTTAAAGACTTAAACATAAGACATGACACCATAAAACTCCTAGAAGAGAACACAGACAAAACATTCTCTGACATACACTGTATCAATGTTTTCTTAGGTCAGTCTCCCAAAGCAATAGAAATAAAAACAAGAATAAACAAATGGGACCTAATCAAACTTACAAGCTTTTGCACAACAATGGAAACCATAAAAAAAAAAAACCACGAGAAGACAACCTACAGAATGGGAGAAAATATTTGCAAATGATGCGACCGACAAGGGCATAATTTCCAAAATATACAAACAGCACACACAACTCAATAACAAAAAAAAAAAAACAACCCAACCCAACCCAAAAATGGGCAGAGGATCTAAGTAGACATTTCTCCAAAGAAGACATACAATAGCCAAAAGGCACATGAAAAAATGCTCAACACTGCTAACTATTAGAGAAATGCAAATCAAAACTACAATGAGGTACTACCTCACACCCATCAGAATGGCCATCATTAAAAAGTCTACAAATGACAAATGCTGGAGAGGGTGTGGATAAAAGGGAACCCTCCTACACCGTTGGTGGGAATGTAAGTTGGTGCGGCCACTATGGAAAACAGTATAGGGGTTCCTCAGAAAACTAAAAACAGAGTTACCATATGATCCAGCAATCCTACTCCTGGGCATATGTCTGGACAAAACTATAACTCAAAAAGATACATGCACCCCTATGTTCATAGCAGCACTATTCACAGTAGCCAAGACATGGAAACAACCTAAATGTCCATAGACAGATGAATGGGTAAAGAAGATGTGAAGAAAAACAAAATAATGCCATTTGCAGCAACACGGATGCAACTAGAGATTACCATACTAAATGAAGTAAGTCAGAAAGAGAAAAACAAATACCATATGATATCACTTATATGTGGCATCTAAAGTTTGGCACAAATGAACGTACCTACAAAACAGAAACAGACTCATGGATATAAAGAACAGAATGGTGGTTGCCAAGGGGGAGGGGGAGTGGGGGAGAGATGGATTGGGAGTTTGGGATTAGCAGATGCAAACTATTCCCATACAACTCAGTAACAAAAAACCAAACAACCCAATCGAAAAATGGGCAGAGGACCCAAATAGACATTTCTCCAAAGAAGACATACAGATGGGCAACAGGCACATGAAAAGATGCTCAACATCAATAACTATCAGGGAAATGCAAATCAGAACTACAATGAGGTACCACCTCACACCGGTCAGAATGGCCATCACTAAACAGTCTACAAACAACAAATGCTGGAGAGGGTGTGGAGAAAAGGGAACCCTCCTCCTCTGTTGGTGGGAATGTAAGTTGGTTCAGCCACTATGGAGAACAGTATGGAGTTTCCTCAGAAAACTAAAAATAGAACTACCATATGATCCAGCAATCCAACTCCTGGGCATATATCTGGACAAAACTATAATTCAAAAAGACACATGCACCCCTACGTTCATAGAAGCCCTGTTTACAATAGCTGAGACATGGAAACAACCTAAATGTCCATCGACAGATGAATGGATAAAGAAGATGCGGTATATGTATATATACAATGGACTATTACTCCACCAAAAAAGAATGAAATAATGCCATTTGCAGAGATTATCTAGAGAGTATCATATTAAGTGAAGTAAGTCAGAAAGACAAATACCACCGTATATCACTTATATGTGGACTCTAAAATATGACATACATGATCTTGTTTATGAAACAGAAACAAACAGACATAGAAATACACAATGGAATACTACTCAGCCATGAAGAAAAACAAAATAATGCCATTTGCAGCAACACGGATGCAACTAGAGATTACCATACTAAATGAAGTAAGTCAGAAAGAGAAAAACAAATACCATATGATATCACTTATATGTGGCATCTAAAGTTTGGCACAAATGAACGTACCTACAAAACAGAAACAGACTCATGGATATAAAGAACAGAATGGTGGTTGCCAAGGGGGAGGGGGAGTGGGGGAGAGATGGATTGGGAGTTTGGGATTAGCAGATGCAAACTATTATATACAGAGTGGATAAACCACAAAGTCCTACTGTACAGAACAGGGAACTATATCCAACCTCCTGGGATAAACCATAATGGAAAATATTTTAAAAAAGAATGTATATATGTGTATAACTGAGTCACTTTGCTGTACAGCAGAAATTAATACAACATTGTAAATCAACTATACTTCAATTAAAAAAATAAGTTATAAGTAAAAAAATGTAAAAAATAGTGGTAGTGATGATGGTTATGAAGAGGATGCTGATGGTGGTGGTAATGATGGTGGTGGTAATGGTGGTGGTAATGATGGTGAAGATGGTGGTGGTCATGGTGGTGGTAATGGTTATGAAGAGGATGCTGATGATGATGGTGATGGTGGTGATGGTTATGAAGATGGTGATGGTGGTGGTGTTCTTGATGTTGTTGTGGACAGGGATAAAGTATTAGGGAAGAAGAATTCACAGCCTCCTTCCTTCCTTCCTCCTCCGAGGTGGATTCTTTGGGCCAGGCATGGTGTCACACGCCTGTAGTCCCAGCTTCCTGGGAGGATGAGGCAGGAGGACCACTTGAGCCCAGGAGTTGCAGGCTGCAGTGCACTAGGCCCTAAGTTTGGCATCAACGTGGTGACCTCCTGAGAGCAGGGGACCACCAGGCTGCCTATGGAGGCATGAACCAGCCCAGGTCAGAAAAGAAGCAGGTCAAAACTGTGCTAAGTAAGCCCACAAACCTGAGGTCAATTAATCTTCGACAAAGGAGACAAGAATATACAATGGGGAAAAAGTGTCTCCAGCAAGTGGTACTGGGAAAGCTGGACAGCCGCAGGCAAATCAGTGAAGTTAGAACACACCCTAACACCATAAACAAGAATAAACTCAAAACGGCTTAAAGACCTAAACATAAGACACGACACCATAAAACTCCTGGAAGAGAACATAGGCAAGACATTCTCTGACATAAAACATACCACTGTTTTCTTAGGTCAGTCTCTCAAGGCAATAGAAGTAAAAGCAAAAGTAAACAAATGGGACCTAATCAAACTTATAAGCTTTTGCACGGCAAAGGAAACCATAAAAAAAAAAAAAAGAAAGAAAGAAAAGACAAGACACTACAGACTGGAAGAAAATATTTGCAAATGATGCGACCAACAAGGGCTTAATTTCCAAAATATACAAACAGCCCATGCAGCTCAGTACCAAAAAACCGAACAACCCAATCGAAAAATGGGCAGAGGACCCAAATAGACATTTCTCCAAAGAAGACATACAGATGGGCAACAGGCACATGAAAAGATGCTCAACATCAATAACTATCAGGGAAATGCAAATCAGAACTACAATGAGGTACCACCTCACACCGGTCAGAATGGCCATCACTAAACAGTCTACAAACAACAAATGCTGGAAAGGGTGTGGAGAAAAGGGAACCCTCCTCCTCCGTTGGTGGGAATGTAAGTTGGTTCAGCCACTATGGAGAACAGTATGGAGTTTCCTCAGAAAACTAAAAATAGAACTACCATATGATCCAGCAATCCAACTCCTGGGCATATATCTGGACAAAACTATAATTCAAAAAGACACATGCACCCCTACGTTCATAGAAGCCCTGTTTACAATAGCTGAGACATGGAAACAACCTAAATGTCCATCGACAGATGAATGGATAAAGAAGATGCGGTATATGTATATATACAATGGACTATTACTCCACCAAAAAAGAATGAAATAATGCCATTTGCAGAGATTTTCTAGAGAGTATCATATTAAGTGAAGTAAGTCAGAAAGACAAATACCACCGTATATCACTTATATGTGGACTCTAAAATATGACATACATGATCTTGTTTATGAAACAGAAACAAACAGACATAGAAAACAGATTTGTGATTGCCAAGGGGGAGAGGGTTGGGGGAGGGATGCAGTGGGAGTTTGGGGTTAGCAGATGCAAACTATTATACGTAGAATGGATAAACAACAAGGTCCCACTACACAGCACAGGGAACTATATCTAATCTCCTGGGATAAACCATAATGGAAAAAATATGAAAAAGAATATATATATATAACTGAACATACATATACATACCTGAATCACTTTGCTGTACACCAGAACAACTAACACAACACTGTAAATCAACTATACTTCAATAAAAACAAAACAAAAAACCCCCCAAAACCCGCCTGTGCTGATCAGTAGTGGCATCACGCCTGGGAATAACCACATCGCCCCAGCCTGGGCAACACAGCGAGACCTCATCTCTGTCGTTAATGGAATTCTGCATCTCCTAAGTGTTCTGTATGTCCCCTAAATAAACAATAAACTTTTGCCTTTAAAAATAAAAAGGTGGATTCTTTCATGCTGCTACTCTGAAGAGTGACAGAAGAGAATCCAAAGCAGCCAGAGTAAACTGTCTCCCCAAAGAAAGTGCCTGAGGCTCAGTCCCCAGAGGGAGGGGACAAGAGGGAAGTCTGGGGGGAAAGGGAGGAGGGGCTTAGAGGCCACGAGAAGAGGAACACTGGGGCATAAGATGAAGAGGGTCTTTTTTTGTTATTGAGCTGCATGAGTTGCTTATAAGTTTTGGAGATTAATCCTTTGTCAGTTGCTTCATTTGCAAATATTTTCTCCCATTCTGAGGGTTGTCTTTTGGTCTTGTTTATGGTATCCTTTGCTGTGCAAAAGCTTTTAAGTTTCATTAGGTCCCATTTGTTTATTTTTGTTTTTATTTCCATTTCTCTAGGAGATGGGTCAAAAAGGATCTTGCTGTGATTTATGTCATAGAGTGTTCTGCCTATGTTTTCCTCTAAGAGTTTGATAGTGTCTGGCCTTACATGTAGGTCTTTAACCCATTTTGAGTTTATTCTTGTGTGTGGGGTTAGGGAGTGTTCTAATTTCCTACTTTTACATGTAGCTGTCCAGTTTTCCCAGAACCACTTATTGAAGAGGCTGTCTTTTCTCCACTGTATATCCTTCCCTCCTTTATCAAAGATAAGGTGACCATATGTGTGTGGGTTTATCTCTGGGATTTCTATCCTGTTCCATTGATCTGTATTTCTGTTTTTGTGCCAGTACCATACTGTCTTGATTACTGTAACCTTGTAGTATAATCGGAAGTCAGGGAGCCTGATTCCTCCAGCTCCATTTTTCGTTCTCAAGACTGCTTTGGCTATTCGGGGTCTTTTGTGTTTCCATACAAATTGTGAAATTTTTTTTCTAGTTCTGTAAAAAATGCCAGTGGTAGTGTGATAGGGATTGCATTGAATCTGTAGATTGCTTTGGGTAGTAGAGTCATTTTCACAATGTTGATTCTTCCAATCCAAGAACATGGTATATCTCTCCATCTATTTATATCATCTTTAATTT
>NC_041230.1:51553231-51554799 GCF_002837175.3 Physeter macrocephalus | reverse complement strand
TAAGAAAAAAAATGTCATGAAGAGACTAGGGGTAGGACGGGAATAAAACACAGACCTACTAGAGCATGGACTTGAGGACATGGGGAGGGGGAAGGGTAAGCTGTGACGAAGTGAGAGAGTGGCACGGACATATATACACTACCAAACGTAGGGTGGATAGCTAGTGGGAAGCAGCCGCATGGCACAGGGAGATCAGCCAGGTGGTTTGTGACCACCTAGAGCGGTGGGATAGGGAGGGTGGAAGGGAGGGAGACGCAAGAGGGAAGAGATATGGGAACATATGTATATGTATAACTGATTCACTTTGTTGTAAAGCAGAAACTAACACACCGTTGTAAAGCAATTATACTCCACTAAAGATGTTTAAAAAAAATGACTACAACAAAAACAAAAACCAACCAACAAAAAAAAGATGAAGAGGGTCTTCCACGGAGTTTGCTCTGTGATGTGAGACCATTTCCCCTTTTGTCAAGAGTCTGCAGCAGAGACACTGCTCAAGGTTCCTGGATCCCGTTGAGTTTCTTTTGGCTTCAGAGACTTGAGTGGGAGGGAGAAGGCTCTGGCTTAGCCAGGTCACTCCTGGATGACAATGATCAAAATGACACTATGCTGCTCCCTGGCCTCCTCTACCAAGACCCTACCCTCCTGAGCCACCTGCCCCGGCACCTTGGAATTCTGCCCAGTCCCCGGCCAGGCAAGGGCTCTCAAGGAAAGAAAATTAAACCATCCATCACTCTGACTGGGAATTAATTAGCAATAATTGCACAAGGGAACCACGGCTAGAGACAGAGAGACTGAGAAATGAAGGCCAGGGCGGGGAGCAGGGGAACACGGCTCGGGGTGGAGAGGGGCCGAGAGGAGAGGTGCACGCAGACGGGGTGGTGTGGAGGTGGACCTCCTGCGCCACCCATCAGACCAGGCACGCTGGAGGCAGGCCCCGACGGGGAAGGAGCTGACGGCAGAAAGCATGCCAGGTTCCGGTGGCCTAATGCACTGCAGTGATCAATTATCCTTCCTAGCACACAGCTGAACTCACACGCAATCCAGTGATCGATGGGCTCTGGACAAACAAATGACCCCCAAAGAACAGGAAGACATAACGAGGTAAAAACAAAACAAAACAAAAACTGAACAAAAAGAGAAAGGCTTCTAGAAGCCATCAAGCAGAAAAACGAGCTAAAGTGAGTATGTTAAAAGCACCCAGATAAGTGACTCAGGGTGCAGTCAGGGATCAATAAGTGTAACTGGTTAGTTGAATTAAAAAAAAGAAAGACAGAATTTTCAAAAAAGTAAAAATGCAGCTTGTACAGTTTTGTCCTCCACTACCACTGATGCCTCAGCCGAGAGGCCAGTTCCACAGATTTCAGAGGGAAAGAGTCAGAGCTGGGAATTCCACAATATGTGGACAAGTTATTCACATGCAGGATAACAGGGAGACCTTCAGAAATCTGCAGATCTCTGAAAGTTTATCAAATGAGCACCTTTCCGGCAAAGAATGCCTAGGAATTTCTCCCAAATCTTCTAGGGCTGAATCACAGAAAAATATTCTTTTTTTTTTTTTTTTTTTT
>NC_041230.1:51548813-51553195 GCF_002837175.3 Physeter macrocephalus | reverse complement strand
TTCTTTTTTTTTTTTTTTTTTTTGCGGTACGCGGGCCTCTCACTGCTGTGGCCTCTCCCGTTGCGGAGCACAGGCTCCGGACGCGCAGGCGCAGCGTCCATGGCTCACGGGCCCAGCCGCTCTGGCGGCACGTGGGATCTTCCCGGACCGGGGCACGAACCCGCGTCCCCTGCATCGGCAGGCGGACTCTCAACCACTGCGCCGCCAGGGAAGCCCCAGAAAAATATTCTTGAATAGGGAAGCTGTGGAAAAAAGTGAGGGTGATCACCCAAATGAAAATGAAGGTTACAGAGGTTAGGAAATAAAAACATTGATCACTAATAGTTAAATTTTAATCACACTGGATTAAGGGAATAAAGAGTGTCAAAGTATGGAAAGAGAGCCAATCATCTCAAAAATTGTTTTAATTTCACAAGAGGGAACAGAAAGTGTTCTTTATTAGCCAGGTATAAAAACAAGATTAAGAATGTTAACAATGTATGTTTTAGAAGTCCCTAGTAAAATGAAAACTAGAATGTTTACCTTTGAAATAATAATCAATGCTATAAACAAAGCAGACTACCAAAAGGTAGAATGTCAAAAAAGACGAAGGATCATTAAAAAATGGGAAGCATGTAAGATTATGAGAGCAGTCAGGCCAGACAGATCATAACAATAAAGAGAATCAGCCTAAATTGCCCCACGTAAAGACACAGTCCCAGATTTGACTAAATGAGGTCCATCTGGAAGCATATATAAAGCAAAAGAGCACCAAAGGATTTGCAAAGAAAAGCCCGTGCAAAGATTCTGCTACCAAATTTGATCGAATGACTAGGACAAGTTGCAATATCACGATCAAGGTAGAATTTAATGGGAAAGTATTACATACGATTAAAAGGATAAGAATAAATGACAGAAGGCATAATGCATTACAAGGAGATGACATTATTACATCTTCGTGCATTATTAAATCTTTGTGCAACGAGAGAGGATATTGCTACAGGTACGGCTATGCGGGGTTAGATGAATATAACCACTTTATAAGGCAATTCTACTTTATAGCAAGAGCCTGAGACTGCCCAGTAATTCTCTACTTTTGATAATCTATTCTTAAAAAATAATGCAAAATGTGGACAAATACTGATGTCCCAAGGTTAGTGTTAATTGATAACAGCAAAAACCTGGAAATAATCTAACATGCCCAAGAACAGAGGAACAGTATGTAAATTTAAGGAAGAATATTTCAAATGATACTTTTAAACAGTTTTATTAACATGGGAAAGGTGTTTGTTAAAATGTTAGGTGAAAAAAAAGCAGAAAATTTTTGTATACAGAATGATTTTAAGTGTATCAGAGAACTACCCATAGAAAAAAAGTCTCAATGGTAATAAAGTGGTAACAGTGGTTAGAGATAGTGGAAATTAGAAGTGATTTGAAATTTTTCTTTATATTTTTCTCTACTTCCTAAATTTTGAATATTGAATATGTACCATTTAAGTAACAAAAGTATTACAACAAGGTCTATAGGCATCAAACGGCATGGCTAAAGATACAGGAAGGAAATATTAGAATTTTAAAGATTAAATGTCAAAACACAATTTAGTGTGAGAAATTAGTTCACCAGTGTCCCACAGTACAGATAAATTAGAAATAATAAATGTCTATTGTAAAGGGCATTACTGGAAAAATGTGAAAGTCTTTAAAATGGGCAAAAAAGATTACTGGGTTCCTTGTCTAATACACCCTTCTAGGTTATTTAGGTCTTTCCTTGTTTGGGAGCTACTTTTAACCCTCTAGCATGTAGGACTTCCCTGGTGGTGCAGTGGTTAAGAATCCGCCTGCCAATGCAGGGGACACGGGTTCGAGCCCTGGTCCAGGAAGATCCCACATGCTGCGGAGCAACTAAGCCCCTGCGCCACAACTACTGAGCCTGCGCTTTAGAGCCCGCGTGCCACAACTACTAAGCCCACGCACCACAACTACTGAAGCCCCTGCACCTAGAGCCCGTGCTCTGCAACAAGAGAAGGCACCGCAACGAAGAGTAGCCCCCGCTCGCCACAACCAGAGAAAGGCTGCGTGCAGCAATGAAGACCCCATGCAGCCAAAAAAGAAATAAAATTAAAAAACAAAACAACAAAAAACTCTAGCATGTAAAAACTTGACAATAATGCCAATAATTCTCATCCACAGAAATGCATATGAATTTTGTTTGGCAGAATTCAACTGACTATTGTCCTGTGGACAGTGACCAATTTTGCATTTATTCACAGATTCATCTCAGAATTCCTGGTTGCCTATATACATGGCAAATGTTCTTTGAATTTTCCTTGGAGACAGTGTAACATCTTCCTGGTTCTCAAATTAAGGAGTTAAATAAAATCTTTCACATGTGTATACTTTAGATGTGCACAAGAGACAACTTTACCTTTTTACAAAGTTGTCTTTTAACAACATATATTTCACAACAAAGAAGGGATAGCTATTTTTAAATTTTCACATTTTATACTCTGAAAGTATGATCCACATCTTCTTCCCAATTTTTATAATTCTTCCCATGGGAGAATTATAAAAACAAAATAATATGGGACTTCCCTGGTGGCTCAGTGGATAAGATTCCACACTCCCAATGCAGGGGGCTGGGTTTGAGCCCTGGTCAGGGAAGTAGATCCCACATGCATGCCTCAAGAGTTCACATGCCACAACTAAGGAGCCACAACTAAGGAGCCTGCCTGCCGCAACTAAGACCCGGCACAACCAAATTAAAAAAAAATTTTTTTTAATCAAAACAATATGCAGTGAAGAAATCTCAAAAAAATTAAAAAAAATAGAATACAAACTACTCGTTACTTGGTTTTATCCTAATACCATGAAATGAGAAATGAGTGAGGACATAACAAACTATTAGAGAATACTGAGAGAGGAAATATTAATCCTATATACTAAAATCTACCATTGCAGTGCAAGTATCATCCAAAGGTAGATTTCTAAAATTTCAAACTTTATTATCCAAAAAAATTTACGCATTCCTTTTCACATAGGAAAAAGTATAGCAACAACAATAAACCTAAGGAAATAGGTGGCAGGAAATGATACAAACGATAAATACAGTAGATTCAGTAATAGATACAGAATGAATAATGCCAAAATGACCATACTACCCAAGGCAATCTACAGATTCAATCCAATCCCTATCAAATTACCAATGGCATTTTTCACAGAACTAGGACAAAAAATTTCAAAATTTGTATGGAAACACAAAAGACCCAAACAGCCAAAGCAGTCCTGAGAAAGAAAAACAGAGCTGGAGGAATCATGCGCCTTGACTTCAGAATATACTACAAAGCTACAGTCATCAAAACAGTATGGTACTGGCACAAAAACAGAAATACAGATCAATGGAACATGATAGAAAGTCCAGAAATAAACCCACTCACCTATGGTCACCTAATCTATGACAAAGGAGGCAAGAATATACAAATGTAGAAAAGACAGTCTCTTCAATAAGTGGTGCCGGGAAAACTGGACAGCAGTTTAAAAGAATGAAATTAGGACACTCTTTAACACCATACACAAAAATAAACTCAAAATGGATCAAAGACCTACATGTAAGGCCAGACACTATAAAACTCTTAGAGGAAAACATAGGCAGAACAGTCTTTGACATAAATCTCAGCAATATCTTTTTCGATCCACCTCCTAGAGTAATGAAAGTAAAACCAAAAATAAACAAATGGGACCTAATTAAACTTAAAAGCTTCTGCACAGCAAAGGAAACTATAAACAAAATGAAAAGACAACCCACAGAACGGGAGAAAATATTTGCAAACAATACGACTGACAAGAAATTAAATGCTGAAATATATTAACAATTCATATAGCTCAATATCAAAAACAAACAATCCAATCAAAACATGGGAAGAAGACCTAAACAGACATTTCTCCAAAGAAGACATCCAGATACCCAAAAAGCACATGAAAAGATGCTCAACATTGCTAATTATTAGAGAGATGTAAATCAAAACTACAATGAGGTACCACCTCATACCAGTCAAAATGGCCGTCATCGAAAAAATCTACAAACAATAAATGCTGGAGAGGGTGTGGAGAAAAGGGCTTTAGAGCCCGCGTGCCACAACTACTAAGCCCACGCACCACAACTACTGAAGCCCCTGCACCTAGAGCCCGTGCTCTGCAACAAGAGAAGGCACCGCAACGAAGAGTAGCCCCCGCTCGCCACAACCAGAGAAAGGCTGCGTGCAGCAATGAAGACCCCATGCAGCCAAAAAAGAAATAAAATTAAAAAACAAAACAACAAAAAACTCTAGCATGTAAAAACTTGACAATAATGCCAGTAATTCTCATCCACAGAAATGCATATGAATTTTGTTTGGCAGAATTCAACT
>NC_041230.1:51528737-51547079 GCF_002837175.3 Physeter macrocephalus | reverse complement strand
ATACCTGGAGAAAACCATAATTTGAAAAGATACACGCATCCCAATGTTCACTGCAGCACTATCTACAATAGCCAGGACATGGAAGCAACCTAAATGTCCATCAACAGAGGAATGGATAAAGAAAATGTGGTACATATATACAATGGAATATTTCTCAGATTGTCATCCCGAGTGAAATAAGTCAGAGAAAGACAAACATCATATGATATCGCTTCTATGTGGAATCTAAAAAAAGGGTACAAATGAACTTCTTTACAAAACAGAAACAGAGTCACAGATGTAAAAAACAAACTTATGGTTACCAGGGAGTAAGGGGGGAGAGGGATACATTGGGAGATTGGGATTGACATGTACACACTTCTACATATAAAATAGATAACTAATAAGGACCTACTGTATAGCACAGGGAACTCTACTCAATACTCTCTAATGGCCATTATGGGAAAAGAACCTTAAAAAGAGTGCATATATGTATAATTGATTCACTTTGCTGTACACGTGAAACTAACACAACATTGTAAATCAACTACACTCCAATAATAATTTTAAAAAAAAGACACATGCACCCCCAATGTTCACTGCAGCACTATTTACAATAGCCAAGACATGGAAGCAACCTAAATGGCTACTGACACAGGAAGGCATGAAAAAGATGTGGTACGTGTATACAGTGGAATATTACTCAGCCATAAAAAAAGAAAGAAAAAATGCCCTTTGCAGCAACATGGATGGACCTAGAGATTATCATACTAAGTGAAGTAAGCCAGAGAGAGGACAAATATCATGATATCGTTTACATGTAGAATCTAACAGGAAAAAAAAAGACACAAATGAACTTATTTCCAAAACAGAGGCTCACAGACACAGAAAACAAACTTATGGTTACCAAAGGGGAAAGGGTGGTGGGTGAAGGGATAAATTAGGAAGCTGGGATTAACAGATACACACTACTATATATAAAACAGATAACCAACAAGGACCTACTGTATAGCACAGGGAATGCTACTCAATATTATCTAATAACCTACAAGGGAAAAGAATCTGAAAAAGAAAAAAAAATATATATATATTTAAAACTGAATTGTGCTGTACACCTGAATCTTACACGATATTGCAAATCAACTATACTTCAATACAAAAGATTTTTTTTAAAGGAAAGAATTTAAAAAATAAATACAGGAGAAAACATACTGTATAAATTAAAATTAAATAAATGTGTCAGGGGCTCGTTTCTAGAAACAACTAATTAAAACAGGCAAAACTATGTTAAAGAAAAGTTTAAATGTAGCAATAGTACAAAATTTAAATCAAGACCTGAGCTGTAACAGCAGATGTTTTATTAAACGTAATCTGCATTATGTGCCTGTTTTGTTTCAATGTTTTAGAATTTTTTAAAAAAATCATAAGAACATACTATGCATAATCGATGATAAAACTGAACATGTCCATGGCAGTTTTGTTTAAAATATACTAAAATGAAAAAAAAAACAATAATAAAAATATAAAATCACAATTATAATAATCCCCTCCCCCTGTTTAGTACCTCAACCCAAGCCTATGGATTAATTCTTTCTATTTTTGAATAGAAACATGATTCTAAGTTAGAGAAGCTGATTCACACACAGAAAGATATTCAAAACCACCTACAATTTACTCCCTATCACCCAATCTCAATTCCTGATAGAGACAGAGATAAAACACTCAGTTAGTGACAAGATTCAGCAACGTGGTAAAAGAATAATGTACCAATTAGGGTTTATCACAGGAAGCTAAGGACTGTTCAATAGGAGAGAATCTAATAATAGAATCCACCCCATCAATAGTTTAAGAAAAATCATATGATCCCTGAAAAAAAAATACCAAAAAGGCATTTGAAAAAAATTTCACTACCACCCCCTAAGGCAACATTTAACGAAGGGAACACAAAAATATTTTTTAACAGACTGAAGAGGTTTCTAAAATAAGAGCTTCTATTAATATTATAATTAGTGAAGAACTACTAGAGAGATGCATTTGAACATCAGGAGCAAAACAAGGATGTCTGACGTAGTGCCGTTACAATGTTTGAGAATTCAGGGTAAACGCAACAGGACACAACAGAGAAACAGGAGGAACACATATCAGAAATGAAGACAGTAACTATACTAGTTAACAATGCTACTATGACTGCATATCTACAAAAGCAAATGAGTCACCTTAAATCAATGGATGCAAGGGAAGTATTTGAAATAATCAACGAGCTGCACTTCTCCAAACAAAAACTGGTTAGAAAACATGCAAGAAATGCCAGTCACCATTGTGACAACCTATCATAGCATCACCACCATCACTAGGAAATCATGCAGCCTTTGGAACACTCTAACAGCAAAAATCCTGCAAACTGCTTTAGGTTGTATTGGTAGATGTTAAAATCCTCTCCCTTTTCCCATCACATCAAAAAGAATAAAATACCTAGGAATAAAGCTACGTAAGGAGACAAAAGACCTGTACTCTGAAAACTGTAAGCCGCCGATGAAAGAAATCGAAGATGACACAAACAGATGCAAAGATATATCACGTTCTTGGATTGGAAGAATCAATATTGTCAAAGTGACTATACTATCCAAGGCAATCTACAGACTCAATGCAATCCCTATGAAATTAACAATGGCATTTTTCACAGAACTACAATAAAACATTTTTAAATTTGTGTGGAAACACAAAAGACCCTGAATAGCCAAAGCAATCCTGAGAAAGAAAAACAGCTGGAGGAATCAGGGTCCTTGACTTCAGAATATACTACAACTACAGTCATCAAAACAGTATGGTAATGGCACAAAAACAGAAATATAGATCAATGGAACAGGATAGAAAGCCCAGAGATAAACCCACTCACCTACGGTCACCTAATCTATGACAAAGGAGGCAAGAATGTACAATGGAGAAAAGACAGTCTCTTCAATAAGTGGTGCTGGGAAAACTGGATAGCAGTTTAAAAGAATGGTATTAGGATATTCTCTAACACCATACACAAAAATAAACTCGAAATGGACTAAAGACCTAAATGTAAGACTGGACACTATAAAACTCTTAGAGGAAAACATAGGCAGAACACTCTTTGACATAAATTGCAGCAATATCTTTTTTGATCCACCTCCTCGAGTAATGAAAATAAAACCAAAAATAAACAAATGGGACCTAATCAAACTTAAAAGCTTTTGCACAGCAAAGGAAACCATAAACAAAACAAAAAGACAACCCACAGAATGGGAGAAAATATTTGCAAACGAAGCAACCGACAAGGGCTTAATCTCCACAATATACAAATAGCTCATACAGCTCAATATCAAAAGAAACCAAACAATCCAATCAAAAAATGGGCAGAGGATCAAAGGAGACATTTCTCCAAAGAAGACATACAGATGGCCAAAAAGCACATGAAAAGATGCTCAACATCGCTAATTATCAGAGAAATGCAAATCAAAGCCTACAATCAGAGGGATTGGTGGCACAGTGGTTAAGAACCTGCCTGCCAATGCAGGGGGCATGGGTTCGACCCCTGGTCTGGGAAGATCCCACATGCCATGGAGCAACTAAGCCTGTGTGCCACAACTACTGAGCCTGTGCTCTACAGCCCGTGCTCCACAACAACAGAAGCCTGCACACCGCAACGAAGAGTAGCCCCAACTCGTTGCAACTAGAGAAAGCCTACGTGCAGCAACAAGGACCCAACACAGCCAAAAAAAACAAAAAAAAAAACAAAAAAAACCTACAATGAGGTATCACCTCACACGGTCAGAATGGCCATCATCAAAAGGTCTACAGACAACAAGTGCTGGAGAGGGTGTGGAGAAAAGGGAACCCTCTTGCACTGCTGGTGGGAATGTAAATTGATACAGCCACTATGGAGAACAGTATGGAGGTTCCTTAAAAAACTAAAAATAGAACTACCATATGACCCAACAATCCCACTACTGGACATATACCCTGAGAAAACCATAATTCAAAAAGAGCCATGTACCACAATGTTCATTGCAGCTCTATTTACAATAGCCAGGACAAGAAGCAACCTATGTGTCCATTGACAGATGAATGGATAAAGAAGATGTGGCACATATATACAATGGAATATTACTCAGCCATAAAAGAGAACAAAGTAATGTCATTTGCAGCAACATGGATGGACCTAGAGATGATCATACTAACTGAAGTCAGAGAAAAACAAACATCATACGATACCGCTCATATGTGAAATCTAGTTTTTAAAAAAATGATACAAATGAACTTATTTACAACACAGAAACAGACTCACAGATATCAAAATCAAACTTACGGCTACCAAAGAGGAAACACGAGGGGAAGTGATAAATTAGGAGGCTGGGATTAATATATACACACTATTATAAATAAAATGGATAACTAGTACGAACCTACTGCATAGCACAGGGAACACTACTCAATATTCTGTAACAACCTATATGGGAAAAGAATGTGAAAGATAATGGATATATATAAATATATATAACATTCATTTTGCTGTACACCTGAAACTAACACAACATTGTAAACCAAGTATACTCCGATAGAAATTTTTTAAACAGCCAAAAAAACACAATATTTTGAAGAGATTAAAAAAAGCCAGAAACAGATTTACAGATATTGACAAGAAACTTAGGGTTAACAAAGGGGAAACGTGGGGAGGCGGGAGGGATAAATCAGGAGCTTGGGATTAACATACACACACTACTACATATAAGATAGATAACCAACAAGGACCTACTGTATAGCACAGAGAACTCTACTCAATAATCTGTGATAACGTATATGAGAAAAGAATCTGAAAAACAATGAATATATGTATAACTGAATCACTTTGCTGTATACCTGAAACTAACACGGCATTGTAAGTCAACTATACTCCAATAAAATTTAAAAAATAAAATAAAATCGTCTCTTGATAGAGAATTGTGTCACATCTCTGAATAGTTATGCCCAAAGACCAAGAAACAAGTATGCGTTTTAATAATACGGAAGACAACATTGCTGGGCAGTGGCTCCATTCCCAGATTTGAAAACTGAGGCTCAAGGCAGTGAGTTCAATCGCAAGGAGTCCCATGTGGGCATCCAGTGTGCCTCACTCAGCCGTGAGGAGCGGAGCTGGGGCTGACACACTGCGCAAGGGTTCCAGAGCTTGGGGGCTTTCCATGCTGCCTTCTAACCCCCTGCCCATCTCGATACTTTCAGAATATCAAATAGTGTCCAAGGATGAACAATGAAAGGGAACTGGTCTCATACAACATTAAAATATACTTCAAACACCAAGACTCAAAACAGCATGACGCTAGGACACAAATGGAAATGTGGGTTCGTGGAGGTTCAGGATCAAGCCCAGCTGCTTTTGGATATATGGGAAGAAAGAGATTCTCCAACACCTGGTAGAGCAGGAACCGAGTAGCATCTGAACAAAACATACAGAACTGATTTTTCCTATGACTGGGCACACAATAGGGGCCTAATGATACTAAGAGTCACCTTTGCTCTGTGCCAGACCCTGTGCTAAGCAGCTTACAGACCTTTTACTTTGTTCAGTCCTTGTAAGGACTCTATAAGGTGAATGCTCCCATTCCACAGATGGAGAAACTGAGGTTCAGAAAGAGAAGTGACTGGCTGGGGTCCTTCAGCCTGGTCTGGCTGACTTCATCAGCTAAGCTCCCTGGCCTCAAGCAGCAGGTGGGGCTGGTCTTTCCTGAGCTCCCACAGCTCAGGTAGGCTGCACGCCCTCGGGCATTACATGTCCATCACAGCGTGGCCCACTCCCTCCTACACGCCGTGGTCAGCTTGGTCCCACATGCTGTGCTCCATACCTCCGGCCAGGTCCCTGACTCAGTTTCCCCTCCCATTTCAGCAGGAAGCTCTGGCTGTCTGGCCACGACCCTACAGGGTTCACCCTTCCGAGCTTGTTTCCATAGTTATGAAAGCTATGTTTCCATGGTTATGTCACTTATAGTTATGAGTGACTGTCGCTACCCACAGGGTTGCTGGGGGGATTAAGTGAGCGTTTAATCCTGGCTGTCACAGATCCTCAGGAAATTCACGGTGACTCTTCTCCGTGGATACAGAGAAGGAACACACCCCACTGCTCCCCCCGGAAGCACCAGCCAGAGCCGGTGCAGACTCACAGGTGAGAAGCGGAGCTGGGAGGCGGGCTGCTTATGCCCATCTGAGCTACAATGACGCCCAGCCCACACCCTGCCCCATCTCCCTCCGTCTGCCCTCCTCCAGGGCATAAATGCCAACGAGGAGGCGACAGGCCTGCGGGCACAGACTCTGAAGCCACACCCGAGCCCTCTCTCCAGGACACGCAGAGTCCTGGCCCCGACTCCCTCCCAGCACTCCTAATGGATCCACTGCCCAGCTCACGTCTCCTGGTCCGGATACGGCGTCCTCACCCCAGACACCCTCAGGTTCCCGGTCAAGCTCAGATGCTCAAATCCACCCCCATCCCACCCCATCCGTAACCCTGTAAAGGGCATGGCATCGTCAGGTCTGACACCTGCCCAAGGACCCTGGGGTCCTCAGTGGGACTGCCGCTCCCTTTCTAGGACTCCATCCCAGGACCAAGCGCAACTGTGGGAAAGGGCCTCACGCTCTGAACCAGACACCGCTAGACAGCGTCAGTCACCAAGCCACTCCCCGCACTTCACAGTTTCCCTCACTCTCTCCAGGAGCCCCAAGCAAGGCCCACTTCAGAGCCAGATCCGCCCAACACTTGTCACCACCAATCCTGGCACCCGTGCGTGAGGACGCTCCGGGGAAGTGGAGACCCGAACCGGCACTCGAGCCCTGGACCCGCACGGGCCACCCACGCCCGCTGACCTTCTTGGTGTAGCCCATGGCCTTCAGGACAGAGTGATTCAAGGTCTCCAGGGAGGCCAGGACGTCCTCGTAGTCCCCCATGTGGTCCACAAAGTAATCTGGGGGAAGGGAAGGCGGGGGTCAAAGGTCACAGGAGGATCACGCCCCGCCCCCTGGGCCCTCTCACCAATCGCATCTGTGCCCCTCACTCACTGCCCCTCCCCAGTCCCCTCCCCTCACAAAAACCACAGCCCACCCAAGCCTCGGTCCCTGCACAGCCAGCACCTACCACACAGCTCCTTGGTGTCCACATGGCTGCAGAGAGAGAGACGACGAGAGGCGCTCAGAGACTAGCCTGTCCCGTGCCTCCCGCCCTCCTTCCCTCCCTAGCGAGCACAGCCTAGTGTAGCTGGTAAAACACCTCCCGGGCCTCTTCTCTTTTCATCCTCTGTGCCGGCACCGTGACCCCGGCTTTACAGATGCGGGAACAGCAGGTGAAGGATGCCGCCCCCTCCAGAGGGTTCCATGTCTGTGCGTCTGTCTGACCCCTTCGCCATGCTTCCCCCACCCCTTGCCTCTCCCAAAGCCTGCCCACCACATCAGCAGCAGATGGGGCTAAACCGGGGGCTGGGAAAAGGGAGGGGAATAGCCCATGGCTATTACAGGCTGTCAACAAAACTCTCACGCGACGCACTGCCCCGGGCATCCCTGCCTGCCGGGTCCTGGGCTCTGCTGGGGGTGCGGGTTGCCCTCTTTGCTCTCCCTCTAGGCCTGGGACGCTCCTGTCCTTCCTCAGAGGAGGCCTAGCACAAGAAGGCCACCCACGCCGGGGAAGGCGCAGGCGGCAGCCTCAGAACGCAGACACGGCGGGGCGGTGTGCTGGCGGCGGACGCCAAGGGACCCGAGCTTTGTGCAGGTTCTGATAACCTTCCCTTTCTGGGCCCCAGTTCCCTCACTGAGAGACGCCGGCCTACAGAGTGAGCCGGCTTCATCAAGAGGCTTCTGGGAAAAGGCTCTGCAAACTCTGTCTTGGAGTTTCCCCCAATCCGCATCACCTGGTGAAAAGTTCTGACAAGTCCTGCAGAAACGAAGCCTGCTTAACTGTGCTCAGAGCAGCACTTCACCGACCTTTCTGAGCCGTGTGAACGGTTTGGGGCAGAAAACCTGTTTAGCATCCCAAGCAGGGGGTGTTTACAGCTCACACTCTGGGGAACGTTGGAAAGAAAACACCCAAAGGTCTTTAGAGGTCTGGCTTTGCTAGTTGGAAGTCCGCCCGCCTGCCCGCCCGCGCGCGCGCGCGCGCGCACTCACATACGCTCCCCACTGCCGCCTCCTCCCAGACCCAGCTGCCCGAATGAGGGATAATCGACAGCACCTGCGGCAGCCCTTTCAAGCTCCCCGGGGCGCTGCAGGAACTGCTCAGACTCTCCATCTCGCTCCAGAAACAAAGGCCTCCCCTGGAGTCTGCGGCAGCCGTTTCTTTCAAGGGGCCTTTCCCCCCTCCGCCTGCCCCAGCCTGGCTCCCAGGACGCTCAGCCCCACCTCTGGCCCCAGGAGCCCCCGTGCTGTGTCCCTGGCCAACGGGCCTGGTGGCAGCTCCTCGTCCAGACCGTCTCTAGCCTGTCACAGGGGACCCCAGCTTATCAAATCTGCTCCAAACAGCCCCGAGGAACTCAGGTGTGGAGTGGAGAAGGGGGCTCGGGCCTCACCTGCCTGAGGATCACTCGGAGAGGGCGAGGCTGGCGTCAGGCTGGGAAGGGTCGGGTACGGGAGAGTAGAATGAGCACTTTGCACTCGATTTAGGGATTTAGAGTTTTAGGGTTGGGGCCAGAGTTTGGGATTGATTGAGACACAGGTTAGGGTTCCGGCTGGGTTGGAGAAAAGGTGATTAGGTACAGGGTGAGAAGGAGAGTTCAGGTCAGAGTGATGATCAGTTTGGTTTAAGATGGATCCGGTGAGGATAAGGACCACAGAGCTCGCGGTGAGACCTGGGATATGCACGAGGCGTCGGGGTCAGAGCTAGGTTAAGGTGGCTCATCCCTCCCTTTCGTTATCCGGTGTGTATTCTGCAAATCTACGGTCTCTCCATGTGTGCTCAGAAAAGACAAACACTTGCCAACGCAGTATCAACCTGTCCACTCCCCAGATCCGCCCGGCCAGCCGGGGCCAAACAGAGGGGACTTCTGGATTAGCTGGTCTGGGGACTTTGAGGTCTCCGTGCCTCCAGGGGAGTGAGCAGTGGAGACTGGCCACTGCGAGAGAAGGGAAACGCTGCCTCCCGGCCCCAGCCCCCAGGACTTAGCTCACTTGGTATTGTCAGAGTCGATGGTGTGGAAGAGACCCTCTAGTTCTTTCTCGTTGAGGACGCCATCTGCAAAGAAGAGCTGGAATTCCTCCAAGGATAACTTCCCGTCATCTGCGAGGAAGGGGTGGGGGGAGAGCAACTGGTGTCTAACAGATGGGACACCCCCAGACCCAGACAATTCCCAAATCAACAGAGAAACTCCAGCCAGGTAATCCCCGCCTGCCCCGCTAATTCCCAAACTAGCAGATAAACCCCAGCTCAGATCATCCCTGACGGTGCCGCTAATCCAAATTAAGCAGCCAATTCCAGTTCACGGAGATCACGGACTGATCTAGCTAATTCCCAAACCAACAGACCAACACCATTTACAGATAATCCCCAAACCAGCAAATGCTGGGGCCTGTTAAGCCCCACACAGTCAACAAGTAGGTAAAGCACACCTGAGCCTGTCAGGCAACCTTCTCTCCCAGTCACCTGACCACCTGGAGGCAGTCTGATGACCCCTCTCTGTTGGTTCCAAAAGCCCAGATAACCTCCGCACGCTTTGATCATCTCCGCCTCAGCACCCAGGTCCGGATTCTGGGGAGGCAATGACCCCTCTCCACTCTGCCTTCGCAGGGTCTGACGTGAGCCCGCTGCCAACGGTGGCACTCACTGGGCCACGGATGCAGCCCTGAGGATACCAAACCCCGGGGGAGGTGGTGCCAGGCCCGGGGCTCTGGGATGGGGAGGGCCTGGGCTCTGGACAGGGGCCCCTCACAGCTGACATATCTGTCCCAACGCTTCCCTCCCCGTCTCACCTCTTCGGCCTCCACTTGCGGTTGCCCTGGGTACCAGCATCTGCTGGGGAAGTTCTCATGGGTTGGGGGCAGCCGGGCCCCTGAGAGAGGGGCTCCCAGCAGAACTCCAGCGACTCCCCAAGCTTCCGGCCTCCGCTCCTCCCACCTGGGCTCTCCTGCTCACGTGCACCCACCTCCCCATCCCATCCCGGAAGCCACAGCCCCCTCCTCACTGATCTTAGACAGCTTCCTGCTCCTCCTTAAAGGGGCCGCATCTGTGGGACACAGCGGAGGTCAGGGAAACGGGTGAGCCCCAGCCCCTCTCTGCAGACCCCCTTCATTACTTCTGGCAAGTCTGCAGTCAAAGCCCTCGAGAGCCCACATGGCACGTGGTGTGGATTAGAAAGAAACGCGCTTCCTGATGGGGGGCTGGGGAGATGCAGTACAGCATCAGAGCACGTGAGGGGAGGGCCGTGCAGGCTGGATCTGAGGCCCTCAATTCTCTCAAGTAGCTGCCCTTGAGCAGGGCACAACCCGCCCAATCACACACGGCAGACCTACTTGGACCCAGGCAGAAGCCGCTCGTACATTTTAAAGGCGCTGGAGCTTCTATCTCTGCTGCCAACAGCTCTGCAGGGGCTCAAAGTAGGGCAACTTTGAGTAGGGAGAGGGAGATCCTCAGGCCTTGCGCTGGGCTCCGCTCCGCCCGTGTTCAGAGAGGGGGAACATGGGAGAGTGGGCACGGGCTTGCACGTGGGGGGCTGGGGCAATGTCCAGCGTGCCTCCAACTTCCTGTCTCAGGTGCTCAGGTTTGTTTTGTTTTCTTTCGCTTTCTCGGCCTTGCCCGCACAGCATGCGGGATCTTAGCTCCCGACCAGGGATCGGACCTGTGCTCCCTGCAGTGGGAGCTCGCAGTGCTAACCACTGAACCACCAGGGAATTCTCCCAGCTCATGTTTTAATGTCACAGACGGGAGAATGAATTTCTAACTTTCAAAACCCAGAGTCCCCCCAAAACAAAGCAATCCCCCCCATTCACACATAAAGACCCAGAAACCAACCAAAACAGTGCACGATACCAGCCGTGACACACATAAATGCTAAGTTATGGTTTTTTGTCTTCTGTGAGAGAGGACACTTTCCAGGTTTCCTTTAACAAGACTGATGATGAGCCAGGGAGCAACCAGGGCAGACACACAGGCTCTGTGTGTTCACGCATCTAGTCCTCACAACACCCCACGACATAGGTATACCATCATCTCCAGTTTACAGAGCAGAGAGGCACAGAGCAGTTCTGGGACTTGCCCAGGTCCCTCAGCGGGAGGTTGAACCCAGGCCACCTGGCTCCTGAGTCCATGCTCCCAACCCAACCTGGGGCAGGGTCTTGTGTCGAGACCCCCAGCCACAGGGCTAGATGGAAAAGCCAAAGCCAAGTCTGGACTCAGTGGAAGCGTGCTGTGATTGATTAGTCATGTCTGCCACGGGCACGGCACCATCCCTGCCACCATCTCCTTCTGTGCATCCAGGCACCACCATCCAGTCTGCACTCAGGAGAACAGGCAGAGAGAGGCCCGCCAGGCTTCCTGAGCACAAAGCCTTCTCGGTGACATTTAGATTGAAAGTCCCACCACAGCCCTACTGAACCCAGATCAGCTAATGAGGGAAGCAACATCTGCCAGGGCCTCTGTCCAATTAGAGGAGCGAGAGGGCCTATCACCTCCAGGATCCCCCCACTCCCCGCCCCAGCGGGCCCTTTGCAGGTGTCCTCACTAATTAGCATGAGCTCAGCCTCTGTTGCAGTGACCTTTCAAATGCCAGGAGTCTGCCAGCGTCCCTGTTCCCTGGAGGAAACGCAGTCTGGCACCCACCCCTCCACAGGCCGCCACACCACCCTTCCAGGTCCTACACCCCAGGCTGCCCGGCAGGCACCCCACCCTCTGCCTCCAGGCGGGGGCCACGCCCAGCCTCCAGCTCCACCTCCACGAAGACGCCTCTGTCCTGGGAGCCACCAGGCCAGGCCAGCCCGAGCCGAAGCCCTTGTTCCTGTGATCCCAAAGGCCAATTCCACTCCAACCCGCGGCCTGGTGCCACGGCAGGCGTCTTGCTTCCGTGGACAGCTGGGGCAGAGCCAGTATCCGTTCCCTGCCCACACGATATTGGCAAAGTGGGCTGGGCTCAATCAGAACCGCCCGGTCTGCTCCCCAACTGAGAATCTGCAATCTTTGACTTGTCCTCTCTGAGCCTTGATTTTTGACACCTGTAGAAAAGGGGGCGATGCTTCTCCCACTAGGAGCCCAGGGAGCGTCAAACGAGGCCTAGGAACGTCCTGGTGCCTGATAGATGCTCCACAGCTGCGGGCAGTCTCCACCAGACGGTGAATGCCCCGTGAAGCACGGGGTGAGAATCAAACGCTTGTTGACAAACCAAGGCCCGTCTTCCAAGGCACTCAACGCTCATCAGCTGGTGTGAGGGCTCACCGGCTCCTCACAGCATGCCAAGACCCCAGCTTCGCTCCACCCCCCGTGCCAGCCCCTCGAAGCGGGTACTAGTATGATTATCCCCACTTACAGATGGGGACACTGAGACCCTGAGAGTTTGGTGATCGGCCTGAGGTCACAGAGCTGGTAGGCGGCTGAGCCCCGGCAGCCCCTGCAGCAAAGCGGGGGCCCTACCTCCTCCTCACAGGCCCGGGAAGCTTCCTGGGAACCAGAATCACACTCCCCATTAACCCTGGTGACGACCCCCCACGGCCACTGGTGCTGGCCAGGAAGACTAAGGCCCCAGGGGCAGGAGTGGGCTTGGGCTCCGCCTCTGTGCGGACCGCAGGAGCCAAGTCGGGGGTCCCCGCAGCTGTGCTCAGGGGCGGAAACACGGCCTCTGATGGGCCGGGGTGCAGGGGGGAGGGGATGAGCAACGAGGATGAAACCCCACCTGTGCCTGAAGGGAGACCAGGGTGCCACCCGCCCACCCACAGAGACATACACACACACACTGCAAAGGTTCCTGCAGAGCTAACCACCAGGAAGACACACACACACAGCGACACACACACAGCTCCACACACACCCCCTTGGTATGTACAGCAACAGTCGGAGACGGCCATTCAACCCTCACGTGCACACACACTCTCAAAAGCATGAATGGTGATGGGCAGCCAGACCCACACGGCTGCATCCCAGGGACGCACACACCGCACTCCCAGCGGTGAATGAGTCCGTCACCTGTAAGCCAGCAGCCGTTTACTGAGGACCTACTGTGTGCCGGGCCCACGACACGAACAAGCCCAAATCCCTCCCTGGAAAAACCTCATCATCTGCTGAGGGGCGTGGCCACCCCCCCCACCCCACAGGCCGTCTGCACAAGAGAAGGTAGAGAGAGGCCCCGCCAAACCCCCTTCTCTAGTCTCTGACGCTGTTCAGGCCGCAATGCCACAACGATTTCTCGAGTGCCACTCAAGTCCCCCCACCACGTCCCTCTCCTTCCTTCTTGCTCCATAGGGAACTGCTCCATCTAATGGTCCTATATCCCAAGAGGCCTGGGAGGGGCCACCGTCACACCCAGGGATGGTGGGTGAGGCAGGGAGACCCCTGGGTACTAGCTTCCAGCCCAGGGCTGTTCCCCAAGGTCTCATGCTCTACCCCACAACACAGGGCGGGGACAGCTCAAAGGTAACTCCCAGGGTCAGGAGGGAGGGGTGCTGGGGCCCAGGGGAGCGCTGCCATCTTGACCTCCAGCCCACGCACGCACGAGAGGGCCTGGGACCTGAAGGCCCTGGGCGGGTGGGCAAGCGATGGGCCATCTGTTCCCCACTCCTTCCCCAGCACGGGCTTTGATATTTAATTAGTATTTTCTCAATGGATGAATAAATCAACACTGAGCACTGCCTGCTTCTCTTTTAAAGGCCTGGGGCCACGGCAGGCGTCTTGCTTCCGTGGACAGCTGGGGCAGAGCCAGCATCCGTTCCCTGCCCACACGATATTGGCAAAGTGGGCTGGGCTCAATCAGAACCGCCCGGTCTGCTCCCCAACTGAGAATCTGCAATCTTTGACTTGTCCTCTCTGAGCCTTGATTTTTGACACCTGTAGAAAAGGGGGCGATGCTTCTCCCACTAGGAGCCCAGGGAGCGTCAAACGAGGCCTAGGAACGTCCTGGTGCCTGATAGATGCTCCACAGCTGCGGGCAGTCTCCACCAGACGGTGAATGCCCCGTGAAGCACGGGGTGAGAATCAAACGCTTGTTGACAAACCAAGGCCCGTCTTCCAAGGCACTCAACGCTCATCAGCTGGTGTGAGGGCTCGCCGGCTCCTCACAGCATGCCAAGACCCCAGCTTCGCTCCACCCCCCGTGCCAGCCCCTCGAAGCGGGTACTAGTATGATTATCCCCACTTACAGATGGGGACACTGAGACCCTGAGAGTTTGGTGATCGGCCTGAGGTCACAGAGCTGGTAGGCGGCTGAGCCCCGGCAGCCCCTGCAGCAAAGCGGGGGCCCTACCTCCTCCTCACAGGCCCGGGAAGCTTCCTGGGAACCAGAATCACACTCCCCATTAACCCTGGTGACGACCCCCCACGGCCACTGGTGCTGGCCAGGAAGACTAAGGCCCCAGGGGCAGGAGTGGGCTTGGGCTCCGCCTCTGTGCGGACCGCAGGAGCCAAGTCGGGGGTCCCCGCAGCTGTGCTCAGGGGCGGAAACACGGCCTCTGATGGGCCGGGGTGCAGGGGGGAGGGGATGAGCAACGAGGATGAAACCCCACCTGTGCCTGAAGGGAGACCAGGGTGCCACCCGCCCACCCACAGAGACATACACACACACACTGCAAAGGTTCCTGCAGAGCTAACCACCAGGAAGACACACACACACAGCGACACACACACAGCTCCACACACACCCCCTTGGTATGTACAGCAACAGTCGGAGACGGCCATTCAACCCTCACGTGCACACACACTCTCAAAAGCATGAATGGTGATGGGCAGCCAGACCCACACGGCTGCATCCCAGGGACGCACACACCGCACTCCCAGCGGTGAATGAGTCCGTCACCTGTAAGCCAGCAGCCGTTTACTGAGGACCTACTGTGTGCCGGGCCCACGACACGAACAAGCCCAAATCCCTCCCTGGAAAAACCTCATCATCTGCTGAGGGGCGTGGCCACCCCCCCCACCCCACAGGCCGTCTGCACAAGAGAAGGTAGAGAGAGGCCCCGCCAAACCCCCTTCTCTAGTCTCTGACGCTGTTCAGGCCGCAATGCCACAACGATTTCTCGAGTGCCACTCAAGTCCCCCCACCACGTCCCTCTCCTTCCTTCTTGCTCCATAGGGAACTGCTCCATCTAATGGTCCTATATCCCAAGAGGCCTGGGAGGGGCCACCGTCACACCCAGGGATGGTGGGTGAGGCAGGGAGACCCCTGGGTACTAGCTTCCAGCCCAGGGCTGTTCCCCAAGGTCTCATGCTCTACCCCACAACACAGGGCGGGGACAGCTCAAAGGTAACTCCCAGGGTCAGGAGGGAGGGGTGCTGGGGCCCAGGGGAGCGCTGCCATCTTGACCTCCAGCCCACGCACGCACGAGAGGGCCTGGGACCTGAAGGCCCTGGGCGGGTGGGCAAGCGATGGGCCATCTGTTCCCCACTCCTTCCCCAGCACGGGCTTTGATATTTAATTAGTATTTTCTCAATGGATGAATAAATCAACACTGAGCACTGCCTGCTTCTCTTTTAAAAAGTTCACCACCCATCTCCTTCCTGCATTTCCCCAACAGCCCAGGGAAGCAGACAGGTTACGTGTTATCACCCCGCTTTACAGATGGCAAAACTGAGGCCTGGAGAGGGGCTGTGCCTTGGTTAAAGTCCGTAGAGAGTTGCTTCCGGCCCAAGAATAATGACTATGGTATTTATACAAACGCTCTCTGCGGCCACTGTGAGGCTCAGGTGGGCCTTGGTAAACCTTGTTATCTTCTGGCCCCTGCCTTCCAGAAAGGTCCAGGGTGGAACATCTCCAGCAAGTCAGGAGAAGTGGAGTGTCCTGAATTCACTGGCCACGACAATGTGCTCACTTTGTTCGGGAAGCCGCGTGAAGTGGGGAAATCTGCTGGGGTCCGCAGCAGAGCTTCGACTGTCTTCATGCAGCTGGGTGACCCCGGGCAAGTCACAGAACCTCTCTGGGCCACTACGGAGTTGACAGAATGGGGGCAACAGCACCGACTGTATCAGGTGGCTTTGAGGAGGTGTGCCAGGGCCTGGGAAGGGCCTGCAGTGAGGCTGGGGGCTTCCTGGGCCCCCGCCTGGGTTGCTCTGGTCCAGCCCAGCTGCATGAGATTAAAGTACATCAAGCATTTACCATAGACAAGGCATCACAGCATCACCAGCACCTGCTCTCTGAATCCGCACGGCTCCCCTGCTAAGTAGGAGCTACAGGGAGTGCCACTGTAAGATGGGGAAACTGAGGAACAGAGCCAGGATTCAGAGTCCTGCACTCGCAATCAGAAAGAGTCAGGTCCCCTGCACTCGCAACCAGAAGGAGTCAGCCTGGGAGGGAAACTCACCATTTTTGTCCGCACGGCGGAAAATCTGCAGAGAAGAGAGGTCGAATCAGCGCTGGCCCGGAAGGGGCAGGCTTCTGACCACCGCCCCCAACCCCAGGTGGTCCTGGGGAAGCGGGGCCGCTTCTCCCTCCCCGGGGAGGACACCCTGGCTGGGATCCAGGGGCGGGAGGGTGTTTCAGGCAGAGGTCCTCCCGCCGCCTGCGTGGAAGCAGCTGCCCACTCTCCCCTCTGTACCGGCAGCCTGCCCACGGCCACGCTGACACACGCACACATGCGCGTGGATACACGCTCACACCCATCACGTGCTTGCGTGTCTGCTTCCAGAGCTATGGGTCTGTGGGTCTGTGGGCTGCACGCCCTGTCGGACGCTCAGTCGCACACTCAGAATTCCTGTCTCATGGATGCAGCCACTTGCCTTATACCTCCCCCCCTCCAGGACCCCTCGGGACCCTGGTTTCCTCCAGGGAGGTTGGGTTAAGTCTGAACAGAGGTTCTGCTAAGAGAACCTCGAGGCCTGATGACTGGATCAGCCAGGGCAGAACTGGATTATTTTGGGGGATGGGGGAGTGGGTAGGAGCAGGCTGCCAGGAGCTCAGAAATCTAGGTGCAGATGCAAGGTTCCGGCTGCCACGGGAAGGGGAAGAGGGGGGAGGGGGGAGGGGGGAAGGGGGAGCCCAATCCCCTCCAGCCTCAGCTGAAACCAGATAACTCCTCCTCCTGGTGTTTTGGGGACCTAGAAAGCCTTGCTGATGGAAGGAGGAGAGGGAGGCAGGGCCCCTGTGGGTGACCATCACACCTTCAAGGACAGAGCCCCCTAGCCCGCTCCCTCCAAGCAAGGGGCAGGCATCCATCATCAAGCACCTGGGGCTGTGACAAACCAAAGCAGCAGCTCCGGAAGGCTTCTCAACCAACTCCCCTTCCTTTAGCTGAACCCTGAGTCCTCGGCACGGGGCAGCAGCCCCTGGGGCTGAGGCAGAAAAGGGAGCGGTTATCAGAACCCCAGCCTGAGCACCCCACACGCCTGCTCCCGACGGCAAGGGTCCCAGAGGCGGGGGTCCCACCTTCAGGTGCCCGCGCCGGCGTGAGCCTTAAACAAGTGGCTGACACGACCACGTGACGTGGCCCCCATGCCTGCTCATCACCCCACTTCACAGATGAGGAAATGGAGGCTCAGAGCCAGCTCGTGGCCAGCATGCGAGGACTCCAGAGCCCACCTCCAGTCCTGTGAGAACCGGGAGAGGTCTGGACAGGTCTTCCCTGCAAGGGCGGCCCAGGACTTGCAGCTGTGAACGCTGCTGGGGCTTTGAGAGGGTTCAGCTGTGCAAGTGCGTGTCGGGCTGTGTGTGAGCCTGTTTCGGGGGGCACTGAGCCACAGGCACTCACAGCACAGATCCCCCTTCCCTGCCCAGCGCCAGCTATGGGCTCCAGGAGGAAGGGGAGAGCGGAAATCCACGCTCCCCCCACTCACAACGATGTGTGATACACACACACACACACACAGCCCTCTCCCAGAAACCCACGATGCACAAGCGAGGCACCCCAGCCCGCGGTCACCCACCACACAGGACACCCTCACTGGGACATGCACACCCAACTGCCATGCTGCCCCTTGGGGGGCAAAGCTCCTTCCACCTCCCCCCGGCACTCTACAGGGACGTCCATCCTGTAGAATGTCCCTCCTACGGTGGGGAGTGGGTGGGAGGGCGAGGTGGGGCGGTTTGGGCCCCGGAGGGGGATGGACGGGGGAGAGGAGAGGAGAGGAGAGGGCGGGAGGGTGGGGAAGGGAATGACGGAGCTCAGAGTGGATGGGGGTCCCCAGAGGGGTCCCGGCTCAGGGAGGACGGGGGATGGCTCCGCCTCTGCTGACAGGAGACGGGAAGA
>NC_041230.1:51517086-51528624 GCF_002837175.3 Physeter macrocephalus | reverse complement strand
CTATGGGCTCCAGGAGGAAGGAGAGAGCAGAAACCCACGCCCCCCCCACACACAACTGTGTGAGACACACACACACACACAGCCCTCTCCCAGAAACCCACGATGCACAAGCGAGGCACCCCAGCCCGCGGTCACCCACCACACAGGACACCCTCACTGGGACATGCACACCCAACTGCCATGCTGCCCCTTGGGGGGCAAAGCTCCTTCCACCTCCCCCCGGCACTCTACAGGGACGTCCATCCTGTAGAATGTCCCTCCTACGGTGGGGAGTGGGTGGGAGGGCGAGGTGGGGCGGTTTGGGCCCCGGAGGGGGATGGACGGGGGAGAGGAGAGGAGAGGAGAGGGCGGGAGGGTGGGGAAGGGAATGACGGAGCTCAGAGTGGATGGGGGTCCCCAGAGGGGTCCCGGCTCAGGGAGGACGGGGGATGGCTCCGCCTCTGCTGACAGGAGAAGGGAAGACAGAGGTGCGGAGGGGGCCTCACTTTTAAAGAGGTGGTGCCTGGGGGAAGGGTATTTAGGGTAGAGAATACAAGGGCTTAGGGTCTACAGCCAGGACAGGAAAGGTGGCCCCGGACCTAGGGGTTGTGCGTGGGTGCCTGTGTGTGCGTGCGTGTGTGTGTGTCTGTGTGTATGTATGTTAGGGGGGAGGTGGTCTTAGAAAAGTAACGACTCGGGCAGGAATGGGATGGAGAGGAGGGGGGGCCGGAGGCGGTCAGAGGCTCCCGTCCCCGGAAGGGATGGGGGTAAAGGATGAAGTGCCGGGCTGGGAAAAAGATGAGGGTTTGGCCAGAACTAAAGTAGGGGGGCGGTGGCCGGGTCGAGGGGCTCCCGGCTCCCGCCTCTGAGAACGTGTAGATCCCCAGAAGTGGAAGGAGGGGACGGGAGGAAGGGGTCGTCCCGGTCCAGGGACGAGACAGGGTTCGCATGGAGACCCGCCGGGAGGTAGAGGGGCAGGGGGCCGCGCTCTGGGACGCGGGGGGTCCTGCTCCGGGCCGCCGAGGGGGAGGGGCCGGGGGTCCCTTCCCAGGGAGAAGGGGGCCTCGCGGGTCCCGGCGGCGACGGAGGAGGGCGGCCTCGGGGTCGCCCCCGTGGGAGGAGGGGGCTGGGGTCCCGGCCGGCGCGTACTCACGTCCAGGATGACCGCGGTGCCCCCGCGCGGCGAGGCGGGGCCCGGGCTGGGGCCGGGGTCCGCGGCGGGGACGGCGGGGGCCAGCGGCGCCCGGGGCTCGCCCATCCTGGCGCCCACCCAGCGCAGCAGCCCGCCCAGCGCCCGGCCCTGCGGCGGCGGCTCCCGGAGCAGCCTGTGCGCGCCGGCCCTGCACAGGCGCGCCGCCCGCTCGCACATCGCGCCGCGCCCGCCGCCGCCGCCGCCGCCGCCCGGAAGCCCGCCGACCCCCGCCCGGCCCGCGGACCGCCCCCGCGCGACCCCCTCCCCGGCGCCGCCCGCGCGCCCCGCCCTCTCTCCCTCCCTCCCTCCCTCCCTCCCTCCCTCCGTCCCCGCGGCCGCGGCCGCGCGGGGACGGGCCGGCGCCGGGGGACGGGAGTGGGGGAGGGGGCCGCTGCGCCCGGACCCCGAGCCACGTGCCCCGAGGCCACAGCCCCCACCCCCCGCGGCTGGGCGCGGCGGCAGGGCTCTACCCAAGAGGCGCGGGGTCCTGGGGGTCTGGCTGCGGGGGTGCGTCCCTGGGGGCTGCCCTCCCTCCGGAAGGTGCCCCGCCCCTCTCCGCCTTGGCACCGCCGCAGGGGCCGCAGCGCGGGGTCCGGCGAGCCCGGAGCGCCCTCTGCCGGCGCCGGCTCCGGTATCAGCGCCCACGCACGCGGGGTCTTCCCCACCACTCTGCAGGTACCCACTCTTCCCTTCCTCCCGGTGCACGCCCGGTGAGACCTCACCCGCCCCTTAAACAACGCCCAGAAGCAGTCTTCCCTCTGGAACACCCTCTTCCCCTCACTCTCCGCATCCATCCACCCACCGACCCAAAGAATTAAACGAGCACCTGCTAGGTGCTAGGCCTGGTGCTGGCACTGGGTTCCAAAGACAGGAAAGACGGATGAGTTCCTTGGCCTCCTTGAGCTTACATCCAAGTGGGCGGAGCCAGATACTGGAATGATTCCACGGATAAATGAACAATTAAAACTGAACTGTTGGGCTTCCCTGGTGGCGCAGTGGTTGAGAGTCCGCCTGCCGATGCAGGGGACACGGGTTCGTGCCCCGGTCCGGGAAGATCCCACATGCCGCGGAGTGGCTGCGCCCGTGAGCCATGGCCGCTGGGCCTGCGCGTCCGGAGCCTGTGCTCCGCAACGGGAGAGGCCACAGCAGTGAGGGGCCCACGTACCACAAAAAAAAAAAAAAAACTGAGCTGTTATGAAGAGGTGGCACCTTGGGCCGTGAGAGGGGAATTTGCCTTAAGGCCACGGAGGGGTATGTGTAAGAAGAGGCTTCCTACAGGAAATGATCCTTATGCTCTGAGAGTGGAAGGAAGAGGGGTTAAAGAGAGGAGGGGAAAGTGCCCTCTGCTGGAGACTATCCTGTGCAAAGGCCCTGTGGCAGGTGCAAGCATGGGGAACGTGAAGGACCGACTGAAAGGAGACAGTGTGGCTGGAGGGAGAGTGGGAGAGGGTGGGACTAGACTGGAGGGGTGGGCGGAGCAGGAAAGCCTCCCCGGCGCCCATTCCTCAAACACAGCGGCTGTCTCCCCTGCTCCCGCTCCGCTGCCCTTCCTCTTGGGGCACCATCCATTGACTCCCAACCCCCCGGCCCAAGGACCTTCTCCCACTAGGCCCTGTGCTTCGCCCCCACTCCCCAGCTCCCAGAGTAGGTCCTGGGCACCTGGCCCCCTCCCCAAGCACAGAGTCCTCAGACAAGAGCAGTGCAGGCAGGCGCTGGTTTTATTTGGGACCCGATTCTGGAAAGAGCAGGGCTTGGGGTCCTCCTGGCTCAGGGCTCAGCTGGCCCCGGTGATCCCAGCTCACACCGGCAGCTTTCACCCCCAATTACAGGTCTGGGCCTACCCTGTCCTGTGGTCACTGTTTCCACCCTGGTCTGAGTCCTGGCAGCCTGGGTTTCTCACTCTTCATCTGAGAGGGCTGTTGCATGGGCCCGTGGCCGCTCCTGTCTCCTGCCAGGAGAGGCCCCCTTCTATCACTGGGGCATCTTGGGATGGGCTCTGCGTCCAGCAGGGCCGTGGTGCTCTCCCCTCCTCTTTAGGGCCTGGGTGCAAGGATGCCAGGCCAGGGGCTAGGGCGGCTTCCTGGCCTCCTTCCTCAGCAGGGAGCTGGCCACAGCCAGGGCCCCGCCCTGCACAAACCTCACAAAGTTGTCCCCGGCCAGTGGCCCCACGGCGTACAGGCCCTCCTGGTGGATGCTCTGGTAAGTGAAGGGGTCCACGTCAATGGGGTTCCTCTTGGCGCTCAGTGGCTGGTTGGGGTCCACGGCGAGGTCAGCGCCTGCCCCCGGGAGGAAGGACAGATCAGGGTGGGAGCCGATGAGGACCAACACCAGGGCAATGCCAAAGACCTTCTGGAGGCCCTGGGGGTCCCGGAACACAGCCTGGCGGTCCCCCTTGAAGAGCAGCAGCTGGTGCTCAGGGAGGCTTCGGTAGCCCTCGTAGGGGCTGGGTGACAGGATGCACTGCTCCCGCATCATCTGGTGCACCTTGTGGTACGCAGGGTACAGCATCTTGGGCAGCTGGTTGAACACCAGGCCGGGGTCGTCCACGGGCCGGCGGAAGGCGTGGATCACAGGGATGTTGTAGTGGCGGGCGTAGAGGACCGCGTCGGCCGCCGACAGTCCCGCCCCGATGATGAGGACGGGGTCCGAGGACGGGGACATGGTGCCTGCCCGCGTGGCTGCCTCCAGGGCCGACAGATCATGATGGACGAAGGGCAGGGCCTCCCCGGGGATGCCCAGCCGGGCTGGGCTGTCAGACGTGCCAGTGGCCAAGACCACGTTGCGGGCGCACAGGGAGAAGGGCCGCTGGCTCTGGTCCTTGGCGGTCACGAAGCCGTTCACCTGGAAGAGGGGGCTGGGGTCCCGGGCCCCGGGGCCGCTGCGCTCGGGCGTCCCCCACTCCACGGCCGTGACCACGGCGCCAGACATGAAATTGTGGCTCAGGCCCTTCTTGACCACGTAGTCCCTGTAGTAGTGGGCGATGTCCCCGGCCGTGGCCCGGCTGTTGCGAAGACCTCTGCGGGGAAGGACGAGGGAGGGTGAGCGTCACAGAGCGGACTGCGGGGGAGGTGGACAGGCTGGAGTCAGGCCCTGGTGCTGGACGGTGGCTGCACCACCCAGACGTGTAGGACTTGGTTAAGTGGTTTAACCTCTCGGAGCCTCAGTCTCCTCTTCTGTAAAATGGAGCTGATAAGGGTGCCTCATTAGGGTGGGTTCAGAGTGTGGCCTCTGGTGCCAGATGGCCTGGGTTCAAATCCTGGCTCTGTCACCAGTGAGCTCTGGGCCTGGGCTCCTCCTTTGCAAAATGAGGATGACCGTGGTGACAGCACCCGTTCCCTGCCGTCGCTGAGAGGGTTAGATAATACGAATGAAGAACTTAGAATAGAACCTGACAGGTAGTAAGTGACCTGAGGTCGGCCACTACTATTTCCTCAAATGACTAAATAATATTTTACATAAATGTGGTAGGATTCCGTTTTTATAAAGTTCAGAAACAGACAAAACTAATCTACAGAGTTAGAGGTCAAGCGAGTGGCCACCTCTTAGGAAGCGGGTGGTGGCTGGGAGGGGTCGGAGGGGGCTTCTGGGGATTGGGGATCTGTTTGCTGAGTCTGGGCGGCTGAAGCGCAGGTGTATCCGCTTCGAGAAATTTCACCCACCTGTAGGCACATGAACTGTGTAGTTCTCTGTATGTCCCTGTATTTCAGTAAACAAGTTGGTTAAAGCATAACCCATGTAAAGCATAGTCCTTAGCCCACACAGTAGCAGCAGACTATTATTATTATATTACTACGGTTGTTGTTGTTGTTATTTCTATCGCTATTATTGCAACGCTTTCCGGGGCCATGACTAGGGCCAGCGTTGCCAGTGGGTGACGCACAGACTTTGACATTATCTCAGCTCCTCGCTGTAGCCACCTGGGTGACCTTAGGTGAGTTACTTTCCCTGACTTGTGGACACATTGTTACGGATGAACTACTTGAAGGGAATCCTCTGTGACACGCCTTCAATACAACCCCTGATTGCAGTGTAAGCTCAGAGCACATCCCCTAAGGCCGCTCCAGCCAACCCAACTCCGTCTGCTCCTGAAACTGGAAGTCTGGAATCCATGCCTGTGGGCTGGTCATTTCCCCTCCTCTGTTTTCGTAAAAATTGTTTTAAAGGACTAAACTAAGAAGATGTTGCATCCGGGGTTCTTTATAATAATGGCACATTGGAAAGAATGAAAGCTCCATGACTGGGAAGTGCTTTAGGAACCGTGGCAGCACCTTGAGGACGGGAGGGCATCTGTTGTGGCTTTTGGCTCCAACATCTAAGCACAAGGCTGGGTATGGAGGGGGTACTCAGTGGAGATGCTCACCATCTCTTGGGAGTATAAGGGGCCACGTGAAAGGATGGTTGCAGACACTGTGTCATGGCCATGTGAAATCCTCATGCCATTATGTTACATTTTAAGAGTCCGATAGAAAAGGGCATGTCCACAAGTTAAATTTACGTTCCCATCTGTCTGTTAACACATCACTACACCAGCCTGGATGTCTTCCTATCAAATTTTCAGGGACAAAAAGTCTTTGCGTCCAAGGGACAGACAGTGAGCCCCGGAGGGGCAGAAACAGCTGCCAGAGAGGCCCACTGCCTCCTGGGGGGGGACAACAGGCCCCGTCACAGCCCCGAGGGCGGAGGAAATGTACAAGGGCGGGGGGAGGGGGGCTAGAATTGATCTATTCAGTGAGTCTGCTGTCTCTCTGGGGTGGAGAGAAGTGTGCAGTACGGTCATTATGGAGCAGGAAACCGGATGGGAAGAGAACCCCCCCGAGATGCGGCAGTGCTAGGTTTTTCAGTTGTCAATTTTCAGTTTTCTATAGTATGGTTATGTTTCTAAGGCAGAAACATTTTTTTTTAAAGTGCATCCTATTAGCTGACCTAGACAAAAAGAGACTGTTCCAGGCCAGGCTCAGAATAGTGGGAGGCCAGAGGACTGGGAGCCTGGGCCGGAGGCTCCGGGGCAGGGCGTGGGGGGCAGGGGCCAGCTGTCACCCTCTCCTTAGAGCCTGGGATGCTACAAGGAGGCCAGGTCGAGGTCGTGCGGCAGGAGCACTGGACAGGGAGTCCTAGGTGAACCCAGCTCTGCTACTCACTTCCCGTGTGGTCCTGGGCAAGTCCTTTCCCCAGCCGAGCCTCAGCTTCCCCCCCGCCGGAGTAAGAGGAAGGGTGGGCCAGATGAGCCCCGAAGCCCTTTGGCTCCCAGTTCAATGTCGGGTCGGGCCCGGTCTTCCCTGCCCGTCTTGCGCTTTCCAGGGCAGCCTCACCTTCGCTTCCTGCACATCCAGTCCTTGACCTGCAGGTCCGGAAGCCCCATCCAATCGCCTTGGCTCAGGGTCACCATGGAGGCTTCAATGGACTGGGAGGAAAGGAGACCAAAGTCCAGGCTTCTGCTGGCCCCCAATCCACTGAGGGCTGGAGGGCAGGCGAGGGGTGGGGGGAGGGGGAGGGGGAGGTGAATAGGGAAAGGTGGGAAATGGAAGCGTCCTAACCCGAGTTAGGGAGGAGGAGGGACCCTCCCCCTCCCCCAGACTTCATGTAGATTTGGCTCAAGTCCCCTCACCCCTTCTGGGCCCCACTCACATGCCAGGCCCCCCCTGGCAGGTTCCGGCCCAGGACCAGGTGGGGGATGGCTCGCTCCTTCTGGTGCTTCCAGGTGAGGACAGACTCCACGTTGCCCCCAAAATCTGTGTCTGGGCGCAGGAGGGCATCAAACAGCAGGGCCACAGGGCTTTGGCACCGGCCTTCAAGGCCTTCGGACAGGTAATCCAGGTCCTGGGCGGGGGGACACAAGTCAGAGGGCCTGCTGGAGGAAGGCCACCTGGTCCTGCCTTTCCACCCTAATATCAGGGTGTCAGATAAGCTTGGGAAATGCTGCCTCTCAAAAGGAGCTAGTGCACATCAGCAAATTAAAGGCTCTGACAAGTCCTGCAGCTCTCATTTACCCGATAATTTTGCCAAACCCAGTGTCTCTCAGATTTACTGGAGCAGGGACATTTTTCTCTGCATATTATACTGAGGGACGGCTGTCCTGTACAACAGCGGTCCCCGGTATTTTTGGCACCAGGGACCGGTTTCGAGGAAGACAATTTTTCCACAGATGAGGGTGGGGCGGAGGGGGATGGTTTAGGCGGTAATATGAGCAATGGGGAGCAATGGGGAGAGGCGGATGAAGCTTCTCTTCGCTTGCCTGCCGCTCACCTCGTCTCCCGCGGGGGGGAATCCCCCGCTGTAGAAGGCATTCTGAAAAATGCCTACCTAGACCCAATGCCAACTTACTTCCTCACCCACCAGCTTGACGCTGGGGGGAGCCCAGGAGGATAGATGCTGCCTGAAGTGGGGGGCGGACACTGAGTGGCCTCCTGGAAGGCGAGGGGCGTGGAGGGGAGATTGGTGAGCCCTCCTGAGCAGGGGCTGGTGGGCCTGCAATATCTAGGGCAGGGGTTCTCAGCTGTGGCCCAACTGGCCTTTGGGCTGGATAATTCTTTGTGGCGGGGGCTGTCCTGTGCATCGTAGGATGTTTAACAGCATCCCTGGCCTCGACCCTCTACGCCTGTGGTGTCACCACTCTGGTCGTGACAACCGAAACTGTCTCCAGGTAGCCAAGTGTCCCCAGGGGGAGCAAAATCATCCCTGGGTTTAGAATCGCTGGTCGAGGGGAGGTGAGACAAGCTGAGGTGGTGTAATCTTCAAAGACAGCTGTGCTTCCTCTTCCCCAGCTTCTGTGGCTGATTTTGTGGGCTCTCACACGTTTGGTCTTACGTCTCATAAACGCATCCTTTTGATTTTTGCCTGGGAGAGTTTCCCTGCAGTGGGGGTGTCCCTCCCACCCGGAGCTCAAGCCCACCTGATCCACGATGGAGATCCCCGGCGCCTCAGTGAGCTTCCTCTGCAGCATAGGGTGTGGGTGGACGGCATCCGGCTTCACGTAGGGGTTGTAGCCGGAGAGCAGGTAGGACAGGCAGATGCCCGAGGGACCATTGCCTGGGGAGAGAGGGTGGGGTCAGAGGGCAGCGCTTTTGAGCACAAGAGACCACCACCACCGAGGGCTTTGGTCTCCATCTGTCTCGTTCATCGATTGGCTCTTCATGCATAAAAATAAAAATAGAACATTTGTTAGCACTATACCACTTTAGCAGCAATAAAGTTGTGGAAATAACCGCTGACATTTACTGAGTGCTTACTATGTGCCAAGCTTTGTGTCAAGTGATTTTAATGACAACAGAATAATAAGAAACTGACAGCCGCCGCTGCTGTACCAGGCCCCTCCATAGCCCCCAGCGCACTGAGCCAGACACATGCTACTTTTCCTCCTTCCTCCTTGAGGAAGCTGGGGCACAGAGAGGTTAACTGACTTGCCTGTGGTCACACAGCAGCATGACTGAGATCCTGAGATTACTGAGAACTGACAGTGGGGTCAGGTCGGTCAGGGGGATGTGTAAAATATTACAGCACAGGTGGCTACGTGCTCTGGGGGCGATCTCAGGGGCCAAGGGTGCTCAGGGTGGGCGCTAAGCCACCTGTGGGGCCGCCTGCCCCCAGGTCTGGATGAATCGCACTGCTTATCAGAGGCACTTCTTGGGCAGCTAGCCTCATGACATCACTCCTCTTCTTATCCGTCTTTCCCCTGTCTTATGTTGTGCTGTTCTCAGTCTTACTCATACGTAGACAGCTATTCAGACAAACCCTATGAAATCACCGATGCTCAACTGTTTTTAACTTACAAGAACGGCCATTTCATGTGGTTCGACCTGATGTTTGCCGGGAGGGAGGGGCCCTCTGCCCCCCATTTGTGCAGACCTGACGGCAGGACCACATGCTTCGGCCGTGTCCCCGTCACTCAGGCACCCAGGCACAGGGAAGGCACAGGACGGGCACAGGCACAGAACCATCCCCCGAGCCCCTGCCCCGCCCTTACTGCGCAACCTCTGCAGAGCATCCTGCTCTTGTCTCGAGCGTTCTTGGAAGGGTTACTCAGATGATGTTTTATAAACTGCTGAGCACAGCCCTGGGCAGAGTGACCGCTCCAGGCCCTGCCCGCTCCTGACCTCTAACCCTGGGGGCTCAGGGCAGCCCCTCCCCCACCCCGGGCGGCACTCACCAATGATGACGACCGGCAGGGGCTCTGAGCCGCTGGCACCAAGGTGGCTCTTCCCCCCGTTGCTCATGGCTGTGGCTCTCGGGGGGGCTCGGGGCTGGCAGCAACCTGGGGGAACAGGGGAGGAGGGGCCCCTCGGTGAGCCGGGGTGTCATGCAGTCACTTCCCAGCTGCAGGGTGCCCTCCTGTGGCCCTCAGGATCAAGTCCAAGGTCCTCCCTGAGTCTTATCAGGATGACACTCCCCTCTCATACCTGCTATACTCTAAACAGGTCCAATTATGCAGGGCTCTCTCCCCCAGCCTGGTGACTCCTCTCTCTGAGCCTCACTCCTCACTCCCCATCTCACCAGGGGCAGTAACTGTCCTCGAAGCTTATTCAGCTTTCATGAGGCCCCCTCCGCCCAGCTGGGGGCAAGCCCTGCCCAGCACTTCTGTGACGGCCACAGCCCTCACCCCACAATCCAGCCCTCACCCCACAATCCAGCCCTCACCCCACAATCCGGCCCTCGGGTCTTCAGTGGACTTGGCCCTGGAGAGGCACTTCTGAGCTGGCGACTGCTCTGGGTCTCAGTTTCCTCATCTGTAAAATGGGAATAATAATCGTCTCTACCCCATGGGGTTGTTGAAGGGGCGGGGACACAGGTACCGTACGTGAAGCACCTGCCTCGAGAAAACGGGCCACCGGGAAGAGACCAGGGCTCACCGTCTCCTCCAGGGGCTGGGCTAGAACAGATGGTCATGCAGAAACCACGGAAGCCTGAGCCCCTTGGTTTGGGGAGAAATGCATGCAGACCTGCTTGTCTCTGGAGCACCAGCGCCCCCTGCTGGCCAGAAGCCCAAATCACTCCGAGAGACCCCCAACCCCGTTCTTAGGGCTGCAGGTGCCTGAGGAGAGTCGAGACCCACCTTCTCCACATCCCCCCAGCCGACCTAACGGGGGCCCTGGACTCACGCAGTGTCCAGCGGCCCCGCCGTCCTGACCACCACAGGGCAACATGCACACGAGCATGTGAGGAGCAGGCAGGCACTTAGCACTTTCTATGTCCCAGGCATTTGTCACCCCACAATCCAGCCCTCACCCCACAATCCGGCCCTCGGGTCTTCAGTGGACTTGGCCCTGGAGAGGCACTTCTGAGCTGGCGACTGCTCTGGGTCTCAGTTTCCTCATCTGTAAAATGGGAATAATAATCGTCTCTACCCCATGGGGTTGTTGAAGGGGCGGGGACACAGGTACCGTACGTGAAGCACCTGCCTCGAGAAAACGGGCCACCGGGAAGAGACCAGGGCTCACCGTCTCCTCCAGGGGCTGGGCTAGAACAGATGGTCATGCAGAAACCACGGAAGCCTGAGCCCCTTGGTTTGGGGAGAAATGCATGCAGACCTGCTTGTCTCTGGAGCACCAGCGCCCCCTGCTGGCCAGAAGCCCAAATCACTCCGAGAGACCCCCAACCCCGTTCTTAGGGCTGCAGGTGCCTGAGGAGAGTCGAGACCCACCTTCTCCACATCCCCCCAGCCGACCTAACGGGGGCCCTGGACTCACGCAGTGTCCAGCGGCCCCGCCGTCCTGACCACCACAGGGCAACATGCACACGAGCATGTGAGGAGCAGGCAGGCACTTAGCACTTTCTATGTCCCAGGCATTTGACATGTTTTTTGTCATGGCCTCCTCACACTGACCCTGTGCAGAAAGCACTGTCGGTGCTATTATCCCACTTCACAGATGGGTAAACTGGGGCTCGGAGAAGTCGCACAAGTTGCTCAGTATCACGCAGCCGACTTTTAAATCCAGGGCTAATGGTGCCGAGGCTTTGCCTGAACGCACCGTGCACGCTGCTTGGCCTGCCCCCCCAGGGAGACATGGGGTTCGTAGCAAGTAAAAGGGTGAATGGGGGGCACAGGGCCCAGAGCAGCCAGGGATGGAGGCCCGGCATCGCTGGCCTTCAGGATTCTTCCAGAAAAGGCTGAAATCTGGATTTTTTTTTAAAAAAATAATTTTATTTATTTATTTATTTTTGGCCGTGTTGGGTCTTTGTTGCTGCGCGCGGTCTTTCTCTAGTTGCGGTGAGCAGGGGCTACTCTTCGTTGCAGTGCGCGAGTTTCTCATTGTGGTAGTTTCTCTTGTTGCGGACCACTGGCTCTAGGTGCACGGGCTTCAGTAGTTGTGGCTTGCAGGCCCTAGAGTGCAGGCTCAGTAGTTGCGGCGCACGGGCTCAGCTGCTCCACCACA
>NC_041230.1:51487783-51516586 GCF_002837175.3 Physeter macrocephalus | reverse complement strand
GGTAGTGACTTCCTCTTTCTTTTTACTTTGTAAACTTTCCTTTGAAATCATCTTAGGTTTACAGAAATCTGCCAGAATCGTGTGGACGTTCTCATATACCCTCTCCTCGGCTTGCCCTCGGGCCAGCACCTCGGTAGTCCGTGATTCCTCTGCTAGAGCTAACAGGCGCACCCCGATGCTGTGCTGGGGTTAGTCTGCAGACAGATGCGCAGTGGCCGGCTCCCCTCGTGTTCTTTGGTCCAGGGTCCAGGCCCCACGCTGCGTGCAGTTGCCATGTCTCCCTGGTCTCCCCGGACCCCTGACAGTTCATCTGTCTTGTCATTCATGACTCTGAGTCCTCTGATGCTTTCTCGTCATTAGTGAGGTTCTGTATTTTTGGCAAGAATTCTTTTTCACTTTTTATTTTGAAATGATTTTAGATTTACAGCGAAGTTTTAAAAATTGGTGCATGAGGACTCATAAACCCTTCACTACCTTTCCCTGATATTAGCAACTTACATAACCATAGTAGAAGCCTCAGAGCCTGGAAGTTGGCACTGATACATTACCATCTGCTAACCTGCAGACCGTATGTGGATTTCACCCAGAGTTTTCCCACCCCTGTCCTCGGCCTGGTCCAGGATCCAGGCCAGCATCCACGTTGCATTCAGTCGTCGCGTGTCCTCGGTCTCCTCCAGTTGGCACGGCTGGCTCAGTGTCCTTCCTTTTATTCTGGCCGGTGCTCAGCTGCATCGTGAAGTTTAGGTGACGTGTCGGCTGGCCCCTCCGGGAAGCGGATGCCAGCGTGGACCTGATGGCCGAGCGGCCTCCTGGAGGAGGGGCCTGTGAAGAAGGGTGAAGGGGGCGAGCGGGGAGGAGTGGGAGGAGGACCCTCGCAGCCGGCACAGGTCTGAAACCTTTCCCGATCACGGAGATTCCCTGAACCGCACTGCCTGTTAGAGGCACCTGTATCCCCCAGGGCTGGGCCTACCCTGGTGCCCTCTGCGCTCAGTCCTTGGCACAGATGTAGTGGAGGGTCCACCGGTGTCTGTCCGCTGGGCTTCGCGGCAGGAGATCTGGTGCCGTGGGTGGCTCTGCCAGGTGTCTGCTGCAGTGACTGTCCCTTTGTGACTGCGAAGTGTCTTGTGGGGATGCCCTTGAAGATGATCTTGTTTCCTATAGCACAGGGAACTCTACTCAGTGCTCTGTGGTGACCTAAATGGGAAGGAAATCCAAAAAAGAGGGGATGTATGTGTACGTATAGCTGATTCACTTTGCTGTGCCGTAGAAACTAACACAACATGGTAAAGCAGCTATGCTCCAATAAAAATTTAAAAAAAAAAAAAAAAAAAGCAGATGATCTTGTTTCTTAACATACTTTCCGTCACTAAGTTTAGCATCCTCTGATGGTTCCTCCCTGTAACATTTCTTACTGTAGAGATTGTCCCATGGTGATTTTCTGTTTCTCTCATCCCCTTCTGCATTTATTAAATGAAATTCTGCTGTAAGGAAGAGCTGTCCTCCTCTCTTATTTATTCAGTTATATCAGCGTGGACACACAGGTCCTTATTTTACTCTGTGGGTTATAATCCATTGGCGTCATTGTTTATTGCTCATTTGTCCCAGGTCTGGCTCTCCAGGCCTCCCGCTGCTTGGCTCCCATGTCTTTTCAGCACGTCTCCATCAGTTGGGGGCACTTTCTCAGTTTTTGGCAGCATTTCCGTGCCCAGTGTTGGTATCAGTTCTTTGCCCGAGCAGCCCTGGTCCTTTAATTGGAGAGTGGGTTTAGAAACGGACACCTGGGCACCAGGTGTGCTCTTGGCAGCTGTGCTCATAGTGGTTTCTAGGCCCTTTCAGCAGACAGAGCTGGCGAGTGTCTGTACACACACACACACACACCTGTACCTCTTTCTGTGTCTGTCCGTGAAGTCATCTGTCTCCTGATCCCGCTGACCCCACGGCCCTCATCTTGAGCCTGCCTTCTTGCTGGGTATCCTTCTCTGGCCGCCAGAAACCTGGCTGTCACTCGCCACGATGTTTATTTGCTCAGTCCTAGTACACACTTGTGGACAAGTTTTAGAACTGCTAGCTCGTACCATGCTGAAAACAGATGTACTAACTAGAGGATTGTGTTTATGTGTAGTTATTTTTATCTTTAGCGTTATAGCATGTAGTCTACTGTTTGTCAAAGTGATTTAGGTTAATATCTTCCTCCCCACCACACCCCTTTCTATCTGGTTTTGCTATTTATTTTCAATGCAGTTGAGTTCATTTGTTAGCATTTCTGTTTCTTTTCGGATTCCCCCCACATCCTGGTTGATTTCAACTAGTTATGTATCGGGTTGTGGCTCTAAGGTTGGAACTGCACACAGAGTGCACCTGGCCAGGTGTTGCTCCCCTCAACCCTTCTATGCCACTCCCCCGGCCCCTTTCCCTCCACCCCCATAGGTAACAACACCATTAGTTTTTGCTTTATGCTTGCATTTCTTTTTTCACACACGAGCAGATACATACCTACCATCTTATATCCCCTTTCTTATGTGAAGGACAGCGTTACTATGAATATTCTCTTGTACTCTTTTCACTTAACAGTATCCTGGAAATCACTTTGTGTCAGTTCACAGAGATCTGTCTCCTCCTTTTTTTTTTTTTTTTTTTTTTACAGCTTCATAGTGTAGATACCTTAGTTTCTTCAAGCACATGTCTATATATGGGCATTGAAACTGTTTCCAGTATTTTGTAATTTTAAGCTGCTTGTGCCTGTGCATTTTAGTTTTGTTGGAGGTGTGTCTCCAGGGAAGATTCCTAGAAGTGGGGTTGCTGGGTCCAAGCTGAGAACAGAGGGCACGCTTCCAGGTCTCTCCCTTCCCCTCCAGAAGGGCTGTGCCGTGGGAGCTTGCCTGTCTGCCCGGAGCCTCACCCGCAGTGTCCTGCCATGCTCTACTTTCTGCCACTCTGACACGTGAGAAGTGCTATCTCAGTGTTGTTCTAATTTGCCTTTCTCAGGTTATGAGCGAGTTTGAACACTTTGTCTAGAGTTAAGAGCTGTTTTTATATCTTTCTTGTGAAGCGTTTGTGCATTTCTTTCACCATTTTTCTTTGCTGGTGTTTTTGTCCCTCGGTTTTTATGCGTTCTCATGTTAGGGTGAGTAACGCTTTATTGCGAGTATTTCTCCCAGTTTGTTGGTTGCCTTTTGACATTGTGAAAGTGTTTTTGGCCACGTGGTTTTTTTCTTTTTTAACAGCCATATTTGTTAGTCTGTCGTTGCTGTCGCCCCTGGATTTTGAGGCACAGAAAGCCTTTCCCTGCACTGAGGTTAAGGAGGGACTCACCCGTGTTTTCTTCTAATGCTCGTTGGCTTTCTTTTATTTACTTGAGAGTATCTGATCCATTTGGAGTTTATTCTTGCGTATGGTCTGAGGTGGGGATATAATTTTATCTTTTGCCGAATGACCACCCATTTGTCCCCACTCCAGTTATTTAAAAGTCCATCTTTGCTCCAGTGCCTTGAGACTGAGTCCCAGGTCTGCTCTGGGGCTGGTCACATACTCGTTCTCCACCAGCCGCAGCCACCGGATTCCAGGCTCACAGAGGGGGAGGCGATGCCCACGCGTCCCTCTGTGCGGCCGGTGAGGCAGGTTGGCCAGGAGGCCTGCCCAGCGCAGGGCGTGTTCTGCAGCCAAGTTCCCGGACCTCAGCGGAGGGCAGCCCTGGAGGCAGGCCCTTCCGAGGCTCAGGGCCGCCCCGCTGATGCTTTCCAAGGCCGTCTGCTGTAACACTGGGTTTTTTGTTTCAGTTTGAGCCCCAGCTACATCGATCTGACCGAGTGTCCCTACATGTGGCCCTACTGCTCCCAGCCCATCTACTACGGAGGAATGCCGACGATCGTCAATGTCACCGTCCTCAACGGCATGGGTGTCACAGGGAGAATCGTAGACAAGGTGAGCCTGCCCTCCGGCCAGCGGTGGGCTTCGACGTGGCCTCGGTTTACTCCTGCAGTTAGAGGGGCGGGTCCTCCTCCTGTCCGGGTGCCGGAGGATGGGAAGTAGTGGACTGTTCTCCCCTGAGCGCTTTATATATAAAGTCAGGGATACAGTAGTGAGGCCAGTTTGCTGCTCTTTTTCCTCGGCATCTTGAGTTTGACTCCCGAATCAGCTTCATTTTTACAGTTTCCCGTCGATAATTAAAGGTTCACTTACGATTATTTTATTGTTCAGTGAGGACACGTGGGCCTTCATGTTTAGAAGGCATGGTCTTTATTTGAATTTGGTGTTTATAATTTGTTTCACACTTACTACATAAACGTTATCACAAAAATAAAGGATCGGGGAAAAGAGCAGAAAAGCGACTTCAGCCCGACACACTAATAGAGCCGCTATTTGAAAAAAGAAGTTCAAATCATATTTTCTAACAAATTACTGTAGTTGTTTAAATAGGTGTATTTAAATTGATTCAGTGCCCGCCAGCACGCACTGTGTTCATCCTTGCTCTTTCATTTCCGAGTCCCTCATTTCATCTGTTTCTGGATTGCAGGATTTCACTTTTAATGAAGCTATCACAGAAAGTACATTTCTTATGATTTTGTGAGATTAATAAAGTCAGTTGCCTGAAGGAAAAAAAAAAAAAGAATCTTTTCCAGTCCTTATCTGAAATAGATATTTTTAGTTATCTTTGTGTGGTAGACAAAAATTTAGTCTTTTTTCTTTTTCAGTTCTCATGTTATAAACATTTTAAAATGTTACTATATATAAGCACCTTTCTAATGGTTGTTCTCGCTAATGGTTGTTTAATACTGTGTAGAATTGTTGAATCGTAACGTGCTTACTGTTTCTTCTTGCTTGAACAGTTAGGTGGTTTTCAACCGTAAACATCTCACTGAATATCTTTGTATATATCGTTTTCTTTTGTTCTGAATTATTAACATAAACTCCCTGGATTAGAATCCCAAGTAAGAGGGCACGAACATTATTAATGGCTCTTGGTATGTAACACCAGATTCTTTTCAAGAGAGGTGCGTCAGCTCAGACTGCCACTGATGGGCAGTGGGTGCATAGGGGTGGTGTCTCTGCTCTGGTGGTACGTCCTTTTTTCCCAGTTGCATGAGGTTTTAACATATGGAGATAAAATTCACGTGCCATAAAATGCACCCTTTTAAATTGTGCAGTTCAGTGGTTATTAGTATGTTCACAAGTAGTGATGCAACCATCATACTGGATAATTCCAGAACATTTTCATCACTTGAAGGAGAAACCCCTGTTAACACTTCCCATCCCCCCTCCCCCAGACCATGGCATTTCCTAATCCCCTTCTGTCTCCACGGAGTTACCTTTTCTGGACGTTTCCTATAAATGGAGTGGTATGTTACGTGGTCTTTGTGACTGGCCTCTTTCACTGAGCATAATGTCTTTAAAGAGGCTCATCTGCATTGCAGTGTATATGGTGCTTCACTCCTTTTCATGGCTGAAAAGTGGTTCATTGTATGGATAAGACCCCGCTTTGTCAGTGGTTCACTGTATGGTTAGACCCTGCTTTGTCAGTCGGTGGACATTTTGTTTGTTTCTACATGGTTCATCTTTTAACTTTAAATCTACAGGGGGTAGTCGGTGCCTTGTTTAATGATTTGTAAGGTGCGTATCTGCATGTTTGTTTACTGATTGTATTTCCTCTTGTGTGAATTCGTGTTTCATTTCCTCATGGCCCATTTTTCACTAGAATTTAGGTTGTCCCTATCCATCCGAACAAGATCTTCATTTCATCGAGAGATTAACCACTGTTGTGTGTCATGCAGAAAGATTGCCCAGATTATTGTTTTCTTGTCTCTTTAATATTAGAGGTGGTTTAAAAACTTGGGGGGGGGGTTCTGTAAAAGTTTCACTTTTTCATGAATTTTCATCTTTTGTGAGTTCTTCTGTTTCAAAAATTAGAAGCTTATCCCTCCAGAAATATAAGAAAAATCTCAATTTTATTTTCTACTCACTTTCCTTTTATGCTTGTTAAATATTTAATGTTTTCACCTGTGTTGAGTTAACTTGATATGCGTTACAAGCGATGGATAAAAGTTAATTTTCTTCTTTATTAACCAGTGGTCTGAAAAGCACTTTTATTAAAAATCCCTGTCCTTTCTCATTGTTCGTGATGCTGTGCCCTACGAATATTTTTCTTCTTTTTCACAGTTTTTTTTTTAACATGCTGCCTCGCTTGGGTGGGGTATGTCTTTGCTCTCTGGCTTGTGAGGGAAATGAGTAGTTCAGGCTAGCTAGAAACATTGGTTCGCTGTGCGAGCTGATGTGCGTTTCCCGTCTCATGCTTCCCTTTCGCCTTCCCCCACGCCTGGGGAGGCCTCCTCGGGGCGCCGTGCCCATTCCACCTGCCCGGTCGCTGGCTCAGAACCTGACTGGTGACAGTTTGCAGCCATGTCGTTTTATTATTTTATCCCTTTCAAGCAATGTGATTCTTTAAGCGTACAGCCAGTTGAGATCTAACCCCAAACCTGGGAATATTCTTTTCTGTAAGTTCTCTGCAGATGCAAGCTCTTCGTCAAGCCGTGTGTGTCCGCACCCCCCCGCCTCCTTTTAAACCTGCGGGGAACTTGTCTTTAAAGGTGGAATTGGTCAGCGGCGGTGCCCCTAGGCTCCTCCGGTGGGTGACGGCCTGGTGCTGCACGGCGGCCTCGGGCACGGGCTGCGTGGTGCCGGCTGCGCGGGCGGTGAGCCGGACGGAGCTTCTCACCCGAGCCTCTGCCTTTTCCTCCCGCAGCCCGAGTGGCAGCCCTACTTACCGCAGAACGGAGACAGCATCGAGGTGGCTTTCTCTTACTCCTCAGTGCTGTGGCCTTGGTCGGGCTACCTGGCCATTTCCATCTCCGTCACCAAGCAGGCCGCCTCCTGGGAAGGCGTCGCGCAGGGGCACGTCACGGTCACCGTGGCTTCCCCGGCGGAGGTGGACGTACGTGCGCGCGCGGGGGCTCGTGGGGAAAGGGGGACGGGCTGAGCGCCGGGCGCCGGGCGGTGAGGCGCCGTGCACGGGGGTCCCGGCCCGGCGAGCGGTGGGGGGGGGTCACAGCCCGCTTGGTGAGCGGGGCGTGGGTGGGCTGTTCTGTGCCAAATTTCAGGCTTAAAATGATCGTAAAACGTAGGGCTCATGCTATGCAGTCTAGTCGTTTTTAGGAACCAGGTGCCTTAAATTTGAATTCTGAAACCATTCATAATTGAATTCATAATTCTGAATGGAATTAATTATGACACACGAAGGTCCTCTCCTACCGTTTTTGTGAGGCATTCTTGTGTTCTGTTTGGGTTAAATTGATAAATAGAAGTGAGGTTTCTGACCTGAAGCCAAAGGGACGTTCCAAATTTCTTCTATTTTTTTCAGTCAAACGGTGCAGAGCAGACTTCAACAGTGAAGCTTCCAGTTAAGGTGAAGATAATCCCCGCTCCTCCTCGAAGCAAGAGGGTTCTCTGGGACCAGTACCACAACCTGCGCTACCCGCCCGGCTACTTCCCCAGGGATAACCTGAGGATGAAGAACGATCCTTTGGACTGGTGAGTGGCCGCCAGACCCGGCGCCCGTCCCCGCCACCGCCCCGTCCTTCCTCAGCGGGGCTGGGACAGGAGGAAAGGTGATCAGTGGCAGCGATGTAAGGTCACCTGCGTGGGGCCACCCTCGTTCACTCCCAGCGTGTCTGCGTTGCCGTGCTGAACTCATCCCGTGCAGGTGGTTGCTGGCCTCTTACACCCACGCCAGCGCTAGAGTGATGCTTCGGTGCCCTTTACGGAGCGTTTCTCGGGCCGCGCCTTCTCGTCGTCTTACCTCCTTCGTGCTTGTGCCGCGCAGGTGATTTCCTGTTATCACCCACTGTATGTGCAGCCCGGAGAGAGCTGGTGTGAAAGGCTGACTTTGGTGCCGGTGGACTGGCTCCCAGGCCTCTGTGGGCGGTGGAGCTGTTCCTTCAGAAACGCGCCCTGTGGCCACGCGGCTTTTATTCCGAGTAAGGACTGTCGGTTCTAGTGCCGGGCTTCCTGTGTTTCAGGAATGGCGACCACATCCACACCAACTTCAGGGACATGTATCAGCACTTGAGAAGCATGGGCTACTTCGTCGAAGTCCTCGGCTCCCCCTTCACGTGCTTTGACGCTAATCAGTACGGTGAGGGACACGAGGTGCTGGCGCCGCGGTCCCGCCCAGCTGGGGAGGGGTGGAGGCGGGCTAGGCTCCCCCGCTCCCAGCGGTGGCCGGGACCAGAGAGAGCGGCCCATGTTCCTAACGCCCAGCTGAAATGAGAAGCTCTCACAGCCGCTGGGGACAAGGACATTTGTACCCTTCTGTTGTTTTATTTGTTTTAATTAAAAGAAACTCCAGCACAGAATTTTGCTTCTCTCCGGGTGAGTGAATATCCTTCGCGTAGAGCATCACCAGTGAAACAGGCCGCAGCTGGCGGGTGTCCGCGTGCTGCTGGACCCTGATCCTTTCTTTTTCACCCCCTTTTAAAGCGGGACAGGGCACAGACCCGAGTACTAGAAGCCAGTAGCCGGAGCTGTTGAGGCCGGCGAGGTGCGGCGCTCCGGGAGCGGCGCTGCCCGCGGGCGAGGTGGCCGTGCTCACCGCTGGCCCTCTGCCCCTCAGGAACGCTGCTCATGGTGGACAGCGAGGAGGAGTACTTCCCCGAGGAGGCGGCCAAGCTCCGCAGGGACGTGGACAGCGGCCTCTCGCTCATCGTCTTCGGTGACTGGTACAACACGTCCGTGATGAGGAAGGTCAAGTTTTACGACGAAAACACGAGGTACTGATACGAATTGGTATTTGGATAAGAAATGTGACTTTCTGGGAATTAAATTCCACCCAGCAGAGACGTAGATCGTTTGGCCTGTCGGTGGTCCTTTCGGCTGTCGGGTTCCGACGCCTGGGGAGGGCAGGCTCTCTCTGCGTTGGCGGAGATGTTCTCGAAAGTTGCTTGTGAAGGAAGTAAACTGCTCATCGACCCAAGTTCTGACTGAAAGGGTTCCTTGTCCTTGTCGATCTTAGACGCTTCGGCTTTAAATTTCTGTTTAGTTCTTTCCCGCCCTCCCGCCTCTCCTTTACCGGATCTGTGTACATTTAAACGCACCAAGAAAACAGTTATTTAAGGAAAGCTTCCAGTAGATTGTTTATCGATGAAGAATTCCCGGCGTGTTATGGATATCTCGTCCTTACGATGTATGCTCTTTCCTTAGAGTCTGTGGCTTGAACTTCATAAGCCTCTTTCTTCCTTTACTGATCCTCTCCAGGTCCAGGCTCTGTATGCAGTGCGTTTATGTTAAATGTGGTGCATTTCCTGAAATAAATTGAGCTGTGATCCATTCGGCACACCGGCGGGAGCATTTCCATTGTGGTGTTAGTCAGACCCCGGCAGTTAGGCTCGTTTTTAGCTGAAACCCAGTGTGGAGGGACTGGACTCTGGTGGGAGAGGCCAGCTTTGTGACAGAAGTATCAAGCGTTTGTGGGACGCTTTAATCGCTCATTAGGTCCCCGTCACTTTCACAGGCAGTGGTGGATGCCGGACACCGGAGGAGCCAACATCCCAGCCCTGAATGAGCTGCTGTCGGTCTGGAACATGGGATTCAGCGATGGCCTGTACGAGGGGGACTTTACCCTGGCAAACCATGACAGTAAGGTTTTGTGTTTGTTTTTAGTAGGGCTCCTCATTCCCAGAGATGGGCAAGCAGAAGCCGTGCGTCTTTGAAGTCTAAGTTTCAGAGAGAGAGAATGATGTGATCTCACCTAAGTAAGCAGGGTCTGTGGAGAGAGCTGTTCAGTGTCTTCACAAAGGGCACCTGTAACACTGGGTGTTAACCCTAGTTTTCGTCCAGATTTTTAAAATGAAAATACTTCCTGCGAGCATTCCTAACTCTGGTACCACCTGTAAGGTTCTTTGTGTCCTGTATGTTCCCAAATAGGTCATACCCTCCCAGGCCCCTGATAATGTATCAGTTCTGTTTATGAAATAATTGCATGTCTCAGTTAAGAAGTCCCCCCCACCTTTGGTTTTGGTGGCTAGTTTCTAAAACAATGTCTTGAACGTTACTGTCACTAACTCTGCTCATCCTGACTTAGCTTGTCCCCAAGTCTGACAGCTCCAACTTCTAAAATCTACCCAGAAACCTTAGATTAATAGAGTAATTCAGCTTGAATTTTGAGGTAATTACTTGAAGTTTGTGTGACCAGGCAATAATAGCAGCTCCTCTCTTAAGATTAGAAACGATTTTAGAAAATACATAAATGTCTAAAGATTGCATCTGTGGTAAATGAGTAGCTGCTGATGAAAGCATTCAGTGTTTCTAGGTTCTAACTTTGAACGACTGTTTTCCAGTGTATTATGCGTCGGGGTGCAGCATTGCTAAATTTCCAGAAGATGGCATAGTGATAACACAGACATTTAAGGACCAAGGTAAGGAATGCTATTCATTTACTTTCTGGTTTCCCTTTTTCTTTCTCTCACATTTTTAAATCACGGTTTTGTTACACGTAATTCGCCTACCATAACATTCACCTTTTTAAAGTGTGCAGGTCCGTGATTTTTAGCGTTTCCACAAGTTGTGCGGTCATCGCCACCATCTGATTCCAGAACATTTTCATCACCAGAAAAGAAACCCCGTACCCATTAGCAGTTTGGATTTTTATTTATTTTTTTATTTTATTATTTTTTTTTTTTTTGCGGTACGCGGGCCTCCCTCTGTCGTGGCCTCTCCTGTCGCGGAGCGCGGGCTCCGGACGCGCAGGCTCAGCGGCCGTGGCTCACGGGTCCGGCCGCTCCGCGGCGTGTGGGATCCTCCCGGACCGGGGCGCGAACCCGGTTCCCCTGCATCGGCAGGCGGACGCGCAACCACTGCGCCGCCAGGGAAGCCCAGCAGTTTGGATTTTTAAAAAATTATCTGCAGTATGTGTGTGGTACTTCAGGTGGGACGTCTTGTGTAATATGTTCTGGGGGATACGTAGAAAGATCAGACAGTCTCTTGCTCCTAACTGGAATATGTGTGTAGTGACCACTGCAAAATAAGTTGACTTTCCTACCGGAGAAGAGGGGCTTTTGAGTATTTGTAGGGGTATTTTTTAAGACTGTCTTGAAAGTTGCTTGAAATTTTTGTTACTATTTATGAGTTGTTCTGCTCTGTGATTGCCAGGCCACTAAAATTCTAGAAGAATGTTGGCTGTGCTTTGAACTCCTCAACTGTGTAAACGTAAAGAATATCACAGTCGTCCCCTAAAATTCCCTGAAGACGTAGAAGGGAGAAAAGGTCTTTACTTTCGGTTTTGCCTTTTTCCTGCAGACAGCCGTCACCTGGGCAGGCAGGCGATGCCACGTCCCCTGGCGTCGGTGCCTGTGACGCTGCTGAGCGCGCTGAGCAAAGCGGGGTGCGGAGGAGCGGGGTGCCCCGGGTTGCCTCCGCCCTCCCCGAAGGTGGCAGCCGCCCCCCTCCTGCCCAGGGTGGTCCTCCCCCGGCCCCGCCCTCCAGAGCCAGGGTTCTGCACCGTGTGTCCCTCTCACCTTTACGAGGCCGTGCGAGAGTGTTCCGTGACCGCTGTGAAGGGCTCGTGGAGACTCACGGGCCGGATCCATTTCCTCGTGCAAGTTGATATTTTCTGTTTCAGAGTGGAAGGCCCCCTCCCTTGTGAAGTTTGTCATTTTCTGTAATCGGAAGTCGGGGACAGTTTCCCTAGTTGAAAATGACAAGAAGTCAGGATTTCTCACCCATCGGTTTGTGTCTGCAAGGTATAATTTACCTCTGTGTTGCCTGGAAGGGGCTCTTTCCTTCCAGTCAGGGCAGAGTCAGTCAGTAAGTAGTTCTGTGTTCATAAGGGTATATTTTAACTTTAAGGACGTAAATGATCCTGTCTTCCCAGTCCCCTGGCGCAATTTACCGTGGGTTAGTAATTCTTTCTGAGATCTGTTGCTCACAGGGCAGTGTTGCTTCTGGAAACGCCCCTGGGGTGAAGGCCGTGGTCTCCTTGTCAACTTGTTGCCATCTGGTAGCTCCTTTTTTTGTGGGGGGAGAGAAATGAGAAGTAGGTTTAAGGGTGCATACTTTATTTTGGTGTTCTGCTAGCCTGAAAATGAAAATTAGTTACCTGGGAATCCTTTTTAAGGGACTTTTTATTTCCAGACAGGCTTTAAGTTGAGTAATCTTTTGGGTACAAAATAGGAATTTGAAAACCTGGGTCATGCTGGATCAAAAAGGACCCTGTTGTCAGAAACAAAACTGTCAAACCTCGAGGCCAAGTGTGCGAATATACGTATACATGTACGTGAATTTTGCTACAGCCCAAATTAGTGGCACTTTATATGTTGTTTTCTTATCCTAAAAGTTGGCACTGTTGTGATTATTGGATTTTGCTGTGGGTGTTTTTTTGCAGGGGGCTCATATGGACTAAATGTCAAGGTAAGGGGCACCTGGAAAATTGTTCATTCCTCCACAGAACTTCTCACTGCTGTTTCTGTTGTGTTGTTTCAGGATTGGAGGTCTTAAAGCAGGAAACAGCAGTTGTTGAAAACGTCCCCATTTTGGGGCTGTATCAGATCCCGGCTGAGGGTGGAGGCCGGATCGTGCTGTACGGAGACTCCAATTGCTTGGATGACAGTCACCGACAGAAGGGTGAGAAGTGCTGGTGCGGCTGCAGCGGGTGGGCCTGGGTGGCTTTGAGGTTCCTGCCCCTTCTCCCCCTTGTCCCTGGACAGGCACCATGAGATGCTGGTACATAGAGGCCGCTCAGGTGAGCCAGCTGCTTGGGATGTTTTGATAGGTATCTCGGGCTGGACGTGTTTAATAAGCAAAACAAGAGCGCGCTCTCAGGCTGCGCTGCCCTCCCCTCCGCGCTTGTGCTGAGGCCGGCGGAGGCCAGGCGCCGTGTTTTGGCGGGGAGGCCAGCGTACCCGGTCTCTGCCCCGCCCGGCGTCCCCCTCTGGAGGATGTGTCCCTCGTGCTGCCGCGCAGGCCCCTCTCAGGTCTGACCCAGCCTCGTCCAGCACTTGGCCCTCATCCCAGACTCGGGAGTTGCGGCCCTCGTGAGGGGTGCTTGGTATCATCGCTGGGTGTGAGGTGGGGGCAGAGAGGGGCAGCTAGTCCTCAGCGCCCCTCCTCTTCCTCAGCTTCTCTCCACACACCTTCAGATCTGGGGGTTTGAGCTTGGCCCAAGACTTTCATTTTTCTCATTTTGTAAAGGAGGCACGGACGGGTGCAAGTGTTCCGTCTCTTTGCTGGTCAGATGAGGACCAGACCAGGACCGGAACCTAGTCTTTCAGGTCCCTGAGGACGGGGGCAGGAGGGGCTGGGGGAGCCATGTCCTCGTGTGCAGGCAGAGGGGCCGAGGCGGCCTGAGCGCGAGCTGGGCGTCTGTGCTGCGTCCGTCCCCCTCTCTCTCTCCCTCTCTCGCTCTCTGTGATGTGCGGGTTAAGTGACTACGTTCCTAGCGCTTCACATAAATCCATAGAACGTTTTCTTTTAAAACAATCAAAAGCGAAGGGTAAAGTTATAGTTGAAAGGAGATTAATGTTTTATTTCTACAGAGATTGTCTTAAGACCTGTGATCTCTGGTGTGTCTTTATGAAAACTGTAAATTCCTGAGAGACTGTCCGGGTCCTTACACTTCCCGTGTCCGCCTGGAGGAGCTTTGGGGGCCGGGAGCGCTTGACCGGGTGCTCCGTCGGGAGGCGAGTGCGTCCTGCCGTCCCCTCCCTGTGACCCTCACCCCGTCTGCGCTGGTGTTGATGGGATGCGGGGAGGTGGCCGCTGGGGAGCAGTGGTCCCAGCTTTAAAGTCCCTGCAGCTCCTCATCTCCTGAGAGGAAGGGTCCGTCCGTGTGGCCCTGTGACAGAGGCTGCTGAGTGCAGCCCAGCACCTAGACTCCCTGGGATGGCCCCCCAAAATAACTGACCATTTTCAGCTTTCCTACTTTGTGGTCGGGGCCCGCTGACTCAGGGTGGCCCAAGCTGCTAGACTTTGTACTTGCGTTGACCTTGAACCCACCTCCCTGTGGCGTGCGCCCGTTGGTCCTGGCTCTACCCTCACCTGAAAATCTAGATCCCTCCCCCGGGACAGCCTGCGGGCATTGGCGGGAGCTTTGGTGCCCGCTTCTCCCCTCCTGTCTCGCAGACCCCCGATCTCCGGGCGGTTCTGCTCTCTGGTGGCACGTGGTCCCACCGTCCCTGCAGGAGCCCCTTCTGTCCTTGTCGTGAGGAACCCAGAACCGAGGGGCGCCTGGTGGCTGGGAGCGGGGCCCGCGTGGGCTGCCACTGACCGTGGAGGACGCGAGTGTCTCACGAACAGGGCTGTGCTGGGACCCGCCCCTCTGCCATCCCGTTTCCCCCTTGTTGGGGGGCCAGCTTTGATTTCCCTGTAGAGGTCGCTGTAAACAGATCTAGTTGCTAAGCAGCCTGTGCTGAACCCACAGACTGCTTCTGGCTCCTGGACGCGCTCCTGCAGTTCACATCGTACGGGGTGACGCCCCCCAGCCTCAGCCACTCGGGGGCTCGGCAGCGCCCCCCCAGCGGAGCGCGCTCGGTGGCTCCGGAGAGGATGGAAGGTGAGTGGCCGCGGGGGGCGCCCGCCCCCGCCCGTGTCATCCCACGAGACGGGCTCCCACGAGACGGGCTCTTGGGAGGAGCGGCCGGCAGTTCAGAGCGCTCTCTAGGTACCAGGCGCCAGGCCGGGGCTGCTCACAGGGATTACTCTCAGCCCTCTCGGGACCCTTGAAAATAGGGGCTCCTTTCCGGTTCACAGAAGAGACAGGGCCCCAGGTCGCCTAGCGGATGACAGCCCGGTGGCCGCGCAGTCCGAGCCCCCTCCTCCCAGGCTGTCCCTGGACGCTCGGTGCGAGCCGCGGTGTGGTTCTGAACTTCCCAGTAGCCGCATGTAAGGACTAAAAAGAAAGAGGTTAATAAGTTCATGGTGATAAAACTCTTTAGCCCCTTTCACCAGAACGCTATTATTTAAACACGTGACACCCGCCCTCTCAGTCGCTCAGTAGCTGCCTGCGGGCAGTGGCTGCGGTAAGGGACGGCACAGATCTGAGAAGCAAAAAGAATTCTGAATTTTGAAACGGCAGATTTTCTTTTTGTCCTGAGCATTAAATATTTGAAAAGGGGAAGCTGTTTCCGCGAAGTGTATCTACAGGTTAGGCTTCTTGAGTATAGCCTAGCGCGTGTCTTTCCGGTCAGTGGGGCGGCCCGGCCGCTGCCGTGTGTACAGCGTGGCCGCGTTAGAGGGTGCGGCCGTCCTGATCTGTTCGCTCACCCTCGGCAGCAGCCAGGCCTCGCCCCCGAGCACCTGGCAGGCAGCTGAGAAGCGCGTGGAGTGGGCCTGATGGCCGGGAAGCCGGCAGACAACTAACGAAGCCTTGTTTTCCCCCTGCATCTTCTTAACGACGATGGCCCGGTTGTCGGCGTGGGTGCTGCCCAGGGAACCACCTGCACCGATACTCCAAGGTCCTTGAGGCTCTGCATGCGGGCAGTGGCTGCGGTAAGGGACGGCACAGATCTGAGAAGCAAAAAGAATTCTGAATTTTGAAACGGCAGATTTTCTTTTTGTCCTGAGCATTAAATATTTGAAAAGGGGAAGCTGTTTCCGCGAAGTGTATCTACAGGTTAGGCTTCTTGAGTATAGCCTAGCGCGTGTCTTTCCGGTCAGTGGGGCGGCCCGGCCGCTGCCGTGTGTACAGCGTGGCCGCGTTAGAGGGTGCGGCCGTCCTGATCTGTTCGCTCACCCTCGGCAGCAGCCAGGCCTCGCCCCCGAGCACCTGGCAGGCAGCTGAGAAGCGCGTGGAGTGGGCCTGATGGCCGGGAAGCCGGCAGACAACTAACGAAGCCTTGTTTTCCCCCTGCATCTTCTTAACGACGATGGCCCGGTTGTCGGCGTGGGTGCTGCCCAGGGAACCACCTGCACCGATACTCCAAGGTCCTTGAGGCCCGGCTGGGAGGCCCTGAGCCTCGGGCGCTGCCGGCCTGTCCGCACCTGTCGTGGGCCAAGCCGCAGCCTTTGAATGAGACGGCTCCCAGGTTGGTGACACTGTGCTTTTCCGCTCTTTCTGCTGGGCATTGCCTTTTTTTTTTTTTTTTTTTTTTTTTTTTTTTAATAAGAGGGAGCGGAATTTTACTGACATCATTATCGAATAATCAAGTCTAGCTTGTCGTTTTGTGATGGTTTTCTAAATTAGCGAGCTCCCGTATTGGCCTTCAGAGTTATGCACCCTGGTGGTATCCTGCGTAAACAGTGCTCTGGGTAATTAGCCTCCCGTTAGGTTTGGTTGGCTCTTGGTGAAAAAGCTTGTGATCTGACAGTGATGTCCCCTTGAAGGGAAGCTCTGGCTCCTTTAGTTCGAGGTTCGGGAGTTGAGTGCTCCCCGTGTGCGGTGTTGATTCTGGGATACAGACAGGGTCTTTCCGTGTCACACCCGGGGGCAGAGACTTCAGGAGTAGGTCTGGGTTCTGGCCTGTCGCCGGGCCCGGAGTTGCGTCTGTGCCCTCACCCTGGGCTGAGTGTCGTCCCTGGTAAAGTGACCTCTTAACCATGACAGACGCTGTTGATCTGCCTGCTTCTCCATCTGTCAAGCTCAGCCTCTTCATTTCTGTCGTTTGCTTTCAGAAGCCAAAAATTGAGTGACCCCTGCTGTTTCTCTGTTCGGGCGGAAGAGCCAGCTCAGGCCGCTGGTTCCAGGTTTTCTCTAGATCAGTCCCTCTCCCCGTGTCTCTCCTGGGCATGCCTGGCCCCAGCGGGACAATTTCCTGCTCTGGTGAGGAGATTTGAGGTCCTGGTACGGTGACGCAGTGGCCCATGCTCTGGGCGTGGCTGTGGGAGCAGTCCCCCCGCCCCGGGCTTCTGCTCTCCCGAGCGGCGCCGCGAGCAGCTGTTTCCCCTCACCGGCAGCACGCCTCACGCACGCGGCAGGTCCCCCTCGAGGGGGGCCCCTGCATTCTCTCCCCCACCAGCCTGCCCACTTTGTTTGGGTCTCCGTGTGTGCAGGTGTTGGGGTGTGTGTGGCAGGGCACGGGGGGCCACTGTCTACCTTGTGAGCCACGAAGAGGGGGCTGCCTGCGGGAGGCCCCGAAGCTTCCTTTGCTTTACCGTCGCCGTGAACAGAAGCACCGAGTGCGCCGCTCACTCACCGAGTGATGAGCACGTCATCTTCAGAGCACGCTCGGTGGAAAACAGCATTGTAGATCCATCACGCTCTCTACTCGTTAGCACTTTTGGTCCTGAAACTTTAATTACTGAGGACTTTTCCATTTCAGTTACCGTGCCATCATTTAAAAATTTCTGATAAGATTCCATTTTTACATCTCATTTGTTTATAACCTATCATCATCCTAGTATTCACACCAGACTTGAACTCCAGCTGTGGTCAGCAGTTCATGCCCAGTGGACAGTGGCTGTTGGCAAAGGTTCCTGAAACCCAGTTATTCTCCACAGTGCTGCTCAGGACTCTGAGAATAGATAACAGTATCCTTGGTGTCTGCGTGTCCACATCGAACAACGCGTCAAGTCCCAGCCTGGCCCGTCAAGGATGCTGATGTGTGCAGCTCCTGGAATTTGGTTTTCACTGTCGCTCTCAAGGATTCCTTCTGGGGCTTCCCTGGTGGCGCAGTGGTTGAGGGTCCGCCTGCCGATACAGGGGACGCGGGTTCGTGCCGCGGAGCGGCTGGGCCCGTGAGCCGTGGCCGCCGAGGCTGCGCGTCCGGAGCCTGCGCTCCGCAACGGGAGGGGCCGCAGCAGTGAGAGGCCCGCGTACCGCAAAAAAGAAAAAAAAAAAAAAAAAAGAATTCCTTCTTAATACACCCACCAGGCTTCACCTTTATCTCACATCTCACATCTTGTTGAAAATTGTTCTCAGTTCTCATCGACCTAGATCTAGGACTAGATACTGAATCTCTGAAGCGATGCGAGACAATGTCAGAGAGCCCTGGAAAGGCTCGGGGTCCGTCAGCCCAGTGCTGAGCGCAGGCGTCCACTCCGTTCCTGAAACCAGGACTCATTTCCCGGTGTCGTTCCTGGGCGTCAGGCATCTGTACCCAGAGCAGCTGCAGGAATGTCCGACCTGTAAGGAGCCCCTGGGTGAGGCTAACCTTCTGTCGTCCCATGGGGACGTTGTGAAATTCTCAAATAATAATGCGGTGCACTGTCACCCCATCTGCTCAACGAGAAGGGGCCACCGCCAGGTAATTGAATTCCAGAACAGGAAAGCGCCGTGAGAATTAACATACAGCCCCATGTATGTTCATCTGCATGGTTATAAAGCTTAAATGTCATTGATTCTGTAACTTAGCATTGTCAGTTTAATTTTCAGACTGATTAAACCTGAAAAGTAAAGTTAAATTATATAAAATAGAACAGGTTATAATACTCGGCATTTTCCGAGCAGTTGCCCGGTTGGACGGGCAAGATAGCAGCTTATCTGTTTCCTGCTCGGAAAACCTCTTTACAGAGCCAGTGTCCGTCGGCTTCCTGCTGACCTTCATCCTGATTGCTGATAGAACTGAACACTTTGCTCTCTCTTGGCCAAAGTGAGAGATGGGCCAGCAATTTCCAAATGAATGAGAAGAGAAAAATGGCGAATTCATAATTTACAGGCATATTTTATTCTTTTCCCTGATTTTAGCCACGGCAGTCTTCAGATTTTCCATTCGCACTCTGCTCTAATCTCTGTGTCTTCCCAGGCGGCTCTTGGCAGTATACCAGCCTCTCTTCCTCAGTTACAAGTTACATTGGCCTGAACAAGTTCTTCTTCAGATCTTAGAATTAGTGATGTGAATAATGGTGCCATCGTAGCAAGTCCAGTACATTTTGCAAAGCACGTGTGTTTCCTTTCTTCATCACTGTGGCCCTGCAGGCTAGGCAGATGCTCATTCCTTTATTCCCATGGTTTCTGTCCACGCCTCGGTTACTTGTGTGTCTGCCTTGTTCTGCCTCCTGAGACTGGTGTCCTTGAGGACCAAGGTGACGGCTGGCCCCTGCCACCAGGTCTGCCCCCTTTGCCGCCGTGGTTTGCGTCCGTCAGAGAGCAGAGCCCACGGCTCTCCTGCCTCGCGGTGGAGACTGTGCACCTTCCAGCCGGGCCGTGTCCCCTCGCCTGCATCCGCCGGCTCCTTTCGGAGGTTATGTGTAGTTTCCTCTCCTTCTGCTGGGCCACGTTTCTGGTTTAGGCCAAGGCAAGCTCGAGTTGCTAGTGGTGGAAGCCCTCTAGAACTGAATCTGGTGTGTGCGGACTTGACTTGGCGCTCTTGCCTTGGGGCCCGGAAGCGCGCTTGCAGTCGTCCACGGTTGGGTTTAGGTAGACGTAGATGGGACGCCATGTCACATTCATGTTTAAATCACTTTCTGTTCCTTAGGGGTTGGCTCAGCTTCCTTGGGCCAGTACAGTTGCTTATTTTTATTTTGTTTGAATCCGTTTTCCTGAAGTAATCTTTGGAAACACCAGAAGTTACTCTCCATCGACCTGGACAAGGTGGTGTTACCCAGCTTCCGATCAAATCGCCCTCAAGTGAGACCCTTGTCTCCGGGAGAGAGTGGAGCGTGGGACATTCCCGGAGGTCAGTTCTTCGGTGTTTTACTCTTGGGCTGAATCATCCTATGGTTTGTTCTAAAGAGCCTCCCTCCGTCCCCCAGGAGGTGGGTCAGGCCGTTCGCGTCTCTGCCATCCTGGGACCATGGGGGTCCTGGCTTTCTTCGTGGGACATATCAACAAGGCCAAAAGCAGACCTAAAGGATTAACATGTTGTCGTCTCTTAGAAAATTCTACTTGAATTTTCAAATTAGAATTTCTTTTATGATGTCCGTCTGTCACAGCATGGCCCCTGAACCCTCAACCCAGACGTCTTCACCGATTCTCTGCCCCGGCCCCCCTAGGATGGGACTTCCCTGAGCTGGCATTCTCAGTTAAATGTGGGGTGTCCCTCACCCCAAGTGACATCAAATGGTCCCCCCCCCACCCGCCACATAGTGGCTTTGGCCTCACTGGACTGTCGGGGACACGTTGTCCTTTATCTGGGATGGTTGGACCAAGTCATCCCGGCGGAGTGTGGGCTCCTCTTCTGTCCCGGAAATCCCCGTGCTCTTGCACGAGTTTACAGCTCCTCAGGGGCACCTCTCCTGGTGTTAGGGATTGGCCGGGAACTCCAGGGACCGGGAAGGGGGTACCCTGGCCCGCGTGGTCCAACCCTGGGGACTTGGTGTGCTGACGTCAAGCTCCTGAGGGCCGTGCCTGCAGGTCCCGGGGTGCACCGATGAAGGTTAGTTCTGGAACCCCGGCGTCGCTCAGTTACAGAGCCGTGTGACAGCACAAACCCAGGTTCTTCCGAGGGCCACTCTCAGTTCCCGACCACGTGTCCCATCCGCGGGAGGCCTTCCCAGCGGCGGGAGCGTGGCCGGCCGGCCTCACCTTCCCGCCAGGCCGCCTCCCTCTTCCCCCGGTCCAGCCAGTGTAACGCCAGCGCCTAGACTTGTCCGTCTTCCGTTTTTTTCATGATAACAGAGATAGGGCGCCCCCGTTGCAGATTATCCGCGGCAGCGGAAGGACCACGCTGGCTTCTGAGAGAGCACAGGTGGGGAGGCGGGGCAGAAACCTCACGCCCCACCCCGTGCCCCGGGAAGCCCTCGTCTGAGAGTTTGGACGCACTTCTCTCTCATTCTTCCTCTGCGTCACTACGAGCCCAGCTCGTCTCGTAGGCACAGAGGCCGTGGCCGTGTTGACTGACCGTCCCCCGCTGTCCTCCTGCAGGGATCATGCCTGGCCGCTACAACCAGGAGGTGGGCCAGACCATTCCCGTCTTCGCCTTCCTGGGAGCCATGGTGGTCCTGGCTTTCTTCGTGGTGCAGATCAACAAGGCCAAGAGCAGGCCAAAGCGGAGGAAGCCCAGGGTGAAGCGCCCACAGCTCGTGCAGCAGGTTCACCCGCCAAAGGCCCCCTCGGTGTGACGTCCGCCCGGCTGGCTGTGAGCACCGGGGAGCACCTTCGAGGGTGGCTGCGGCCGGCGGGCGGAGCCGTGGGCTCCCGGGGGCCCCCTGCTCGAAACGCTCTGAGAGCCTGTGCCGAGCGGGCCTCCCCCGGCGAGGAGCGCAGGCTCGCGGTGTGTCGTGCGGGGCGCGGGGCCGTGGGAGGGCCCCGCGGGGCAGCCTGGAGTCAGACCTCGCCGGCCGCCCGTGCACCAAAGACTCGGACAACTTCTAAAGGCTGTCGGGGAGGAAACGGCTCTGACCAAGCTAGATGTGCTCCATAAAGGCTATTTTCTATATTTATTGTTGGGGAAAAGTCACTTTAAAGACTTGTGCTGTATGGAAGCAAAGCTATTTTTTCTGTCAACGGAACGCAGTTTTTTACTATTACATCATGAGGAATAACACAGACGCCGTGATCTCCTTTTTGATGAGAGGACAGGTGAAACATAGCCCTTCGCTTTATTTTTATAAGTATCAACTGCCATCGTGTTTTGTAATTTGGGTCTTGATTTCACCATTGTTGGTGAAGAAAATTTTCAATAAATACGCATTACCTGTATGAAGCTAAAAAGAAGTGTGTAATGGGCTCTTGCCCACCTGTCCATTTCTCTTTGATGACAACCTGGAATGGCTTCTGAGTCAGCCTGTTAAATATTTTTTTGAGATGTAATTCATGTCCTACAAAATTCTGTTTAAAAGTGTACGGTTCAGTGGTTTTTAGTATATTCCAAGGTTGTGCAACCATCACCGCTATAATTCCAGAACATTTTCATCGCCTCCAAAAGAAACCTCCTACCCAGCAGCCAGTCAGCCTCCGTTCCCTCCTCCCACAGCCCCAGGCAACCACTGATTTGCTGTCTCTATGAATTTGCTTAATCTGAACATTTCATAAAAAGGGCGTCGTATAATACATGGCCTTGGCGGACTGGCTGCTCTCACGGAGCGCGTCCTAGTGGTTCATCCGTGTTGTAGCTGTCTCCGTACCTCACTCCTTTCTAGACCTGAATGACACTCCGTCGGATGGATAGGTCTTGTTTTGTTTATCCTCACTTGATGGACCTCTGAGCTGTTTCCACTTTTTGTCTGTTGTGAATAGTGTTGCTTTGAGCATGCGTGTACCATTTCTAGTGTGGACATAAGTTTTCATTTCTGTTGGGTTGGCACCGAGGAGTAAAATCCTATAGTTTTATGCTTCACTTTTTGAGGAACTGCCAAACGCTTTTTCCAAAGCTGCATCACCGTTTTACGTTCCCACCAACAGTGTATGAGGGTCCCAGCTTCTCTACATTCTCACCAACAGTTACTGTTACCCATTTTTCTGACGATAGCCCTCTAGTGGGTGTGAAGTGACATCTCATTGTGGTTTGATTTGCATTTCCCTAAAGATAATGATGTTGAGCATCTTTTCATGTGTTCATTGGACATTTTTATGTCTTCTTTGGAGAAATGTCCATTTCGATCCTTTACCCATTTTTTAATTGAGTTGTCTTTTTATTGACTTGTAAGAGTTCTTTGATATCTTCCAGATGAAAGTCCCTTATGAGATACATGACTTGCAAATAGTTTCTTTCATTCTGTCTGTTGTCTTTTCACTTTCCTGATGGTATCCTTACAAGCATAAGAGTTTTTCATTTTGATGAAGTCCTTTTTATGTATCAGGGGCCATTTCTGAGAAAGAAACCATTGCCTAAGCCAAGGCAGCCTGTTAATTTTTAACCCTTGCCTGTACAGTGTTTTCTGTCCTCCAAGTGGCCAAACATCGGCTTTCAGATCATAGGTGAGGACAGACTGACCGGAAAGGACAGAGGTCCTGTGGGATCGGGGTGCTGGTGAGGTCCTGGGAAGAGAAAGGCCCAGGCCGAGGGATGAGGGAGGAGCTGCCAACGCCCAACCCTCCCTGCCACGTGTCACCCTTGACAGGTCACAGTGGTGACCTGGCAGCTTTTAACCGCATTCCGTGGCTGCTGTTGCTTCGAGGACTTAGAGGAATTGCTGAGGGCCCCTTAGAGCTCTCCCCGTCCCCAGCAGCCCTTAGCGTGTCAGCATTTACAGGCTCACGGTGGTGTGTTGTCCTCAGAGATGGGCTGTAGACCTAAGCGTGGTTTCAACATCTCAGAACGAGGGGCTTGTGCCTCTGGTCTTCCTCCCTGCCCTCCACAGGCGTGGACGGCTCACCACCTGCCCCCAGCACTGTGAGAGCTGGGGTCCCGTAGGCCAGTCGGGTCCAGGGAGTGAGGACACGGCCCTAGTGAGACAGTGGGTCTCGGGGGGCTGGGACTCACCAGAGCACTCAGGCCACATCTTGGGCATGGCACATGTTTTGATCTTTCAAGAGAAGCCTACAATCTGGAGAATGTGCAATCTCCCAGTGTTTTTTGTTTTGTTTTGTTTTTCTTTTTTTAAATATCTTTATTGGGCTTCCCTGGTGGCACAGTGGTTGCGCGTCCGCCTGCCGATGCTATATATATATATATCTTTATTGGAGTATAATCACTTTACAATGTTGTGTTAGTTTCTGCTGTACAACAAAGTGAGTCAGCTGTACGTATACATATATCCCCATATGTTCCCATATCTCCTCCCTCTTGCGTCTCCCTCCCACCCTCCCTATCCCACCCCTCTAGGTGGTCACAAAGCACCGAGCTGATTTCCCTGTGCTATGCAGCTGCTTTCCACTAGCTATCTGTTTTACATTTGGTAGTGTATATATGTCCATGCCACGCTCTCACTTCGTCCCAGCTTCGCCTTGCCCCCTGTGTCCTCAAGTCCATTCTCTACGTCTGCATCTTTATTCCTGCCCTGTCACTAGGTTCATCAGTACCGTTTTTTTAGATTCCATATATGTGCGTTAGCATACGGTATTTGTTTTTCTCTTTCTGACTTGCTTCACTCTGTGTGACAGACTCTAGGTCCATCCACCTCACTACAGATAACTCAGTTTCGTTCCTTTTTATGGCTGAGTAATATTCCGTTGTATATATGTGCCACATCTTCTTTATCCATTCATCTGTCGATGGACACTTAGGTTGCTTCCATGTCCTGGCTATTGTAAATAGTGCTGCAGTGAACATTGTGGTACATGTATTTTTTTGAATTATGGTTTTCTCAGGGTATATGTCCAGTAGTGGGATTGCTGGGTCATATGGTAGTTCTATTTTTAGTCAGATCTTAGAATTAGTGATATGAATAATGGTGCCATCGTAGCAAGTCCAGTACATTTTGCAAAGCACGTGTGTTTCCTTTCTTCATCACTGTGGCCCTGCAGGCTAGGCAGATGCTCATTCCTTTATTCCCATGGTTTCTGTCCACGCCTCGGTTACTTGTGTGTCTGCCTTGTTCTGCCTCCTGAGACTGGTGTCCTTGAGGACCAAGGTGACGGCTGGCCCCTGCCACCAGGTCTGCCCCCTTTGCCGCCGTGGTTTGCGTCCGTCAGAGAGCAGAGCCCACGGCTCTCCTGCCTCGCGGTGGAGACTGCGCACCTTCCAGCCGGGCCGTGTCCCCTCGCCTGCATCCGCCGGCTCCTTTCGGAGGTTATGTGTAGTTTCCTCTCCTTCTGCTGGGCCACGTTTCTGGTTTAGGCCAAGGCAAGCTCGAGTTGCTAGTGGTGGAAGCCCTCTAGAACTGAATCTGGTGTGTGCGGACTTGACTTGGCGCTCTTGCCTTGGGGCCCGGAAGCGCGCTTGCAGTCGTCCACGGTTGGGTTTAGGTAGACGTAGATGGGACGCCATGTCACATTCATGTTTAAATCACTTTCTGTTCCTTAGGGGTTGGCTCAGCTTCCTTGGGCCAGTACAGTTGCTTATTTTTATTTTGTTTGAATCCGTTTTCCTGAAGTAATCTTTGGAAACACCAGAAGTTACTCTCCATCGACCTGGACAAGGTGGTGTTACCCAGCTTCCGATCAAATCGCCCTCAAGTGAGACCCTTGTCTCCGGGAGAGAGTGGAGCGTGGGACATTCCCGGAGGTCAGTTCTTCGGTGTTTTACTCTTGGGCTGAATCATCCTATGGTTTGTTCTAAAGAGCCTCCCTCCGTCCCCCAGGAGGTGGGTCAGGCCGTTCGCGTCTCTGCCATCCTGGGACCATGGGGGTCCTGGCTTTCTTCGTGGGACATATCAACAAGGCCAAAAGCAGACCTAAAGGATTAACATGTTGTCGTCTCTTAGAAAATTCTACTTGAATTTTCAAATTAGAATTTCTTTTATGATGTCCGTCTGTCACAGCATGGCCCCTGAACCCTCAACCCAGACGTCTTCACCGATTCTCTGCCCCGGCCCCCCTAGGATGGGACTTCCCTGAGCTGGCATTCTCAGTTAAATGTGGGGTGTCCCTCACCCCAAGTGACATCAAATGGTCCCCCCCCCACCCGCCACATAGTGGCTTTGGCCTCACTGGACTGTCGGGGACACGTTGTCCTTTATCTGGGATGGTTGGACCAAGTCATCCCGGCGGAGTGTGGGCTCCTCTTCTGTCCCGGAAATCCCCGTGCTCTTGCACGAGTTTACAGCTCCTCAGGGGCACCTCTCCTGGTGTTAGGGATTGGCCGGGAACTCCAGGGACCGGGAAGGGGGTACCCTGGCCCGCGTGGTCCAACCCTGGGGACTTGGTGTGCTGACGTCAAGCTCCTGAGGGCCGTGCCTGCAGGTCCCGGGGTGCACCGATGAAGGTTAGTTCTGGAACCCCGGCGTCGCTCAGTTACAGAGCCGTGTGACAGCACAAACCCAGGTTCTTCCGAGGGCCACTCTCAGTTCCCGACCACGTGTCCCATCCGCGGGAGGCCTTCCCAGCGGCGGGAGCGTGGCCGGCCGGCCTCACCTTCCCGCCAGGCCGCCTCCCTCTTCCCCCGGTCCAGCCAGTGTAACGCCAGCGCCTAGACTTGTCCGTCTTCCGTTTTTTTCATGATAACAGAGATAGGGCGCCCCCGTTGCAGATTATCCGCGGCAGCGGAAGGACCGCGCTGGCTTCTGAGAGAGCACAGGTGGGGAGGCGGGGCAGAAACCTCACGCCCCACCCCGTGCCCCGGGAAGCCCTCGTCTGAGAGTTTGGACGCACTTCTCTCTCATTCTTCCTCTGCGTCACTACGAGCCCAGCTCGTCTCGTAGGCACAGAGGCCGTGGCCGTGTTGACTGACCGTCCCCCGCTGTCCTCCTGCAGGGATCATGCCTGGCCGCTACAACCAGGAGGTGGGCCAGACCATTCCCGTCTTCGCCTTCCTGGGAGCCATGGTGGTCCTGGCTTTCTTCGTGGTGCAGATCAACAAGGCCAAGAGCAGGCCAAAGCGGAGGAAGCCCAGGGTGAAGCGCCCACAGCTCGTGCAGCAGGTTCACCCGCCAAAGGCCCCCTCGGTGTGACGTCCGCCCGGCTGGCTGTGAGCACCGGGGAGCACCTTCGAGGGTGGCTGCGGCCGGCGGGCGGAGCCGTGGGCTCCCGGGGGCCCCCTGCTCGAAACGCTCTGAGAGCCTGTGCCGAGCGGGCCTCCCCCGGCGAGGAGCGCAGGCTCGCGGTGTGTCGTGCGGGGCGCGGGGCCGTGGGAGGGCCCCGCGGGGCAGCCTGGAGTCAGACCTCGCCGGCCGCCCGTGCACCAAAGACTCGGACAACTTCTAAAGGCTGTCGGGGAGGAAACGGCTCTGACCAAGCTAGATGTGCTCCATAAAGGCTATTTTCTATATTTATTGTTGGGGAAAAGTCACTTTAAAGACTTGTGCTGTATGGAAGCAAAGCTATTTTTTCTGTCAACGGAACGCAGTTTTTTACTATTACATCATGAGGAATAACACAGACGCCGTGATCTCCTTTTTGATGAGAGGACAGGTGAAACATAGCCCTTCGCTTTATTTTTATAAGTATCAACTGCCATCGTGTTTTGTAATTTGGGTCTTGATTTCACCATTGTTGGTGAAGAAAATTTTCAATAAATACGCATTACCTGTATGAAGCTAAAAAGAAGTGTGTAATGGGCTCTTGCCCACCTGTCCATTTCTCTTTGATGACAACCTGGAATGGCTTCTGAGTCAGCCTGTTAAATATTTTTTTGAGATGTAATTCATGTCCTACAAAATTCTGTTTAAAAGTGTACGGTTCAGTGGTTTTTAGTATATTCCAAGGTTGTGCAACCATCACCGCTATAATTCCAGAACATTTTCATCGCCTCCAAAAGAAACCTCCTACCCAGCAGCCAGTCAGCCTCCGTTCCCTCCTCCCACAGCCCCAGGCAACCACTGATTTGCTGTCTCTATGAATTTGCTTAATCTGAACATTTCATAAAAAGGGCGTCGTATAATACATGGCCTTGGCGGACTGGCTGCTCTCACGGAGCGCGTCCTAGTGGTTCATCCGTGTTGTAGCTGTCTCCGTACCTCACTCCTTTCTAGACCTGAATGACACTCCGTCGGATGGATAGGTCTTGTTTTGTTTATCCTCACTTGATGGACCTCTGAGCTGTTTCCACTTTTTGTCTGTTGTGAATAGTGTTGCTTTGAGCATGCGTGTACCATTTCTAGTGTGGACATAAGTTTTCATTTCTGTTGGGTTGGCACCGAGGAGTAAAATCCTATAGTTTTATGCTTCACTTTTTGAGGAACTGCCAAACGCTTTTTCCAAAGCTGCATCACCGTTTTACGTTCCCACCAACAGTGTATGAGGGTCCCAGCTTCTCTACATTCTCACCAACAGTTACTGTTACCCATTTTTCTGACGATAGCCCTCTAGTGGGTGTGAAGTGACATCTCATTGTGGTTTGATTTGCATTTCCCTAAAGATAATGATGTTGAGCATCTTTTCATGTGTTCATTGGACATTTTTATGTCTTCTTTGGAGAAATGTCCATTTCGATCCTTTACCCATTTTTTAATTGAGTTGTCTTTTTATTGACTTGTAAGAGTTCTTTGATATCTTCCAGATGAAAGTCCCTTATGAGATACATGACTTGCAAATAGTTTCTTTCATTCTGTCTGTTGTCTTTTCACTTTCCTGATGGTATCCTTACAAGCATAAGAGTTTTTCATTTTGATGAAGTCCTTTTTATGTATCAGGGGCCATTTCTGAGAAAGAAACCATTGCCTAAGCCAAGGCAGCCTGTTAATTTTTAACCCTTGCCTGTACAGTGTTTTCTGTCCTCCAAGTGGCCAAACATCGGCTTTCAGATCATAGGTGAGGACAGACTGACCGGAAAGGACAGAGGTCCTGTGGGATCGGGGTGCTGGTGAGGTCCTGGGAAGAGAAAGGCCCAGGCCGAGGGATGAGGGAGGAGCTGCCAACGCCCAACCCTCCCTGCCACGTGTCACCCTTGACAGGTCACAGTGGTGACCTGGCAGCTTTTAACCGCATTCCGTGGCTGCTGTTGCTTCGAGGACTTAGAGGAATTGCTGAGGGCCCCTTAGAGCTCTCCCCGTCCCCAGCAGCCCTTAGCGTGTCAGCATTTACAGGCTCACGGTGGTGTGTTGTCCTCAGAGATGGGCTGTAGACCTAAGCGTGGTTTCAACATCTCAGAACGAGGGGCTTGTGCCTCTGGTCTTCCTCCCTGCCCTCCACAGGCGTGGACGGCTCACCACCTGCCCCCAGCACTGTGAGAGCTGGGGTCCCGTAGGCCAGTCGGGTCCAGGGAGTGAGGACACGGCCCTAGTGAGACAGTGGGTCTCGGGGGGCTGGGACTCACCAGAGCACTCAGGCCACATCTTGGGCATGGCACATGTTTTGATCTTTCAAGAGAAGCCTACAATCTGGAGAATGTGCAATCTCCCAGTGTTTTTTGTTTTGTTTTGTTTTTCTTTTTTTAAATATCTTTATTGGGCTTCCCTGGTGGCACAGTGGTTGCGCGTCCGCCTGCCGATGCAGGGGCACCGGGTTCGCGCCCCGGTCTGGGCGGATCC
>NC_041230.1:51485515-51486605 GCF_002837175.3 Physeter macrocephalus | reverse complement strand
ATGCTGTTCTCCATAGTGACTGTATCCATTTACATTCCCACCAGCAGTGCAGGAGGGTTCCCTTTTCTCCACACCCTCTCCAGCATTCATTATTTGTAGATTTTTTGATGATGGCCATTCTGACTGGTGTGAGGTGATACCTTATTGTGGTTTTGATTTGCATTTCTCTAATGATTAATGATGTTGAGCATCTTTTCATGTGTTTGTCGGCAATCTGTTTGTCTACTTTGGAGAAATGTCTGTTTAGGTCTTCGACCCATTTTTGGATTGAGTTGTTTGTTTTTTTGATATTGAGCTGCATGAGCTGCTTGTATATTTTGGGGATTAATCCTTTGTCAGTTGCTTCTTTTGCTCATATTTTCTCCCATTCTGAGGGTTGTCTTTTCGTCTTGTTTATGGTTTCCTTTGCTGTGCAAAAGCTTTTGAGTTTCATTATGTCCTATTGGTTTATTTTTAATTTTATTTCCATTCCTCTAGGAGGTGGGTCAAAAAGGATCTTGCTGTGATTTATGTCATAGAGTGTTCTGCCTATGTTTTCCTCTAAGAGTTTTATACTGTCAGGCTTTACATTTAGGCCTTTAATCCATTTTGAGTTTATTTTTGTGTATGGTGTTAGGGAGTATTCTAATTTGGTCTTTTGTGTTTCCATACAAATTGTAAAATTTTTTGTTCTGGTTCTGTAAAAAATGCCATTGGTAATTTGATAGGGATTGCATTGAATCTGTAGATCGCTTTGAGTAGTCGTTTTCACAATATTGATTCTTCCAATCCAAGAACATGGTATGTCTTCATCTGTTTGTATTGTCTTTGATTTTCTTCATCAGTGTCTTATAGTTTTCTGCATACAGGGCTTTTGCCTCCTTAGGTAGGTTTGTTTTTTCCTAGGTATTTTATTCTTTTTGTTGAAGTGGTAAATGGGAGTTTCCTTAATTTCTCTTTCTGATTTTTTGTTGTTAGTGTATAGGAATGCAAGAGATTTCTGTGCATTAATTTTGTATCCTGCTACTTTACCAAATTCATTGATTAGCTCTAGTAGTTTTCTGGTGGCATCTTTAGGATTTTCTATGTATAGTATCGTGTCATCTGCAAA
>NC_041230.1:51484968-51485358 GCF_002837175.3 Physeter macrocephalus | reverse complement strand
TGGTGAGAGTGGGCACCCTTGTCTTGTTCCTGATCTTAGAGGAAATGCTTTTAGTTTTTCACCATTGAGAATGATTTTGGCTGTGGGTTTGCCATATATGGCTTTTATTATGTTGAGGTGGGTTCCCTCTATATCCACTTTCTGGAGAGTGTTTGTCATAAATAGGTGTTGAATTTTGTCAAAAGCTGTTTCTGCATCTATTGAGATTATCCTTCAATTTGTTAATATGTGTATCACATTGATTGATTTGCATATATTGCAGAATCCTTGCGTTCCTGGAATAAACCCCACTTGATCATGGTGTATCATCCTTTTAATGTGCTGTTGGATTCTGTTTGCTAGCATTTTGTTGAGGATTTTTGCATCTATGTTCATCAGTGATATTGGCCT
>NC_041230.1:51481713-51483200 GCF_002837175.3 Physeter macrocephalus | reverse complement strand
CTACTTTACCAAATTCATTGATTAGCTCTAGTAGTTTTCTGGTGGCATCTTTAGGATTTTCTATGTATAGTATCGTGTCATCTGCAAATAGTTACAGTTTTACTTCTTTTCCACTTTGTATTCCTTTTATTTCTTTTTCTTCTCCGATTGCTGTGGCTAAACCTTCCAAAACTATGTTGAATGATAGTGGTGAGAGTGGACAACCTTGTGTTGTTCCTGATCTTAGAGGAAATAGTTTCAGTTTTTCACCATTGAGAAACATTTGTCTGGTTTTCGTTGCCGGGTGATGGTGGCCTCGTAGAATGAGTTTGGGAGTGTTCCTTCCTCTGCTGTCTTTTGGAAGAGTTTGAGAAGGATAGGTGTTAGCTGTTCTCTAAATGTTTGTTAGAATTTGCCTGTGAAGCCATCTCAGTGTCGGTTGTTACTTCTCCTTTTTCATTTCTAAATCTGTTGATTTGAGTCTTTTCCCTTTTTTTTCCTGATGAGTCTGGGTAATGGTTTATCAATTTTGTTTATCTTCTCAAAGAACCAGCTTTTAGCTTTATTGATTTTTGCTATCCTTTCCTTCATTTCTTTTTCATTTATTTCTGATCTGACTTTATGACTTCTTTCCTTCTGCTAACCTTGGGGGTTTTTTGTTCTTCTTTCTCTCATTGCTTTAGGTGTAAGATTGGGTTGTTTATTTGAGACTTTGCTTGTTTCTTGAGGTGGGATTGTATTACTATAAACTTACCTCTTAGAAGTGCTGTAGCTGCATCCCATAGGTTTTGGGTCATCGTGTTTTCATTGTCATTTGTTTGTAGGTATTTTTTGATTTCCTCTTTGATTTCTTCAGTGATCTCTTGGTTATGTAGTAGCCTATTGTTTAGCCTCCATGTGTTTGTGTTTTTTTACGTTTTTTTCCCTGTAGTTGATTTCTAGTCTCATAGCCTTGTGCTTGGAAAAGATGCTTGATAAGAATTCAGTTTTCTTAAATTTACTGAGGCTGGATTTGTGACCCAAGATGTGATCTATCCTGGAGAATGTTCCATGTGCACTTGAGAAGAAAGTGTATTCTCTTGTTTTTGGATGGGTTGTCCTATAAATATCAATTAAGTCCATCTGGGCTAATGTGTCATTTAAAGCTTGTCTTTCCTTATTTATTTTCTGTTTGGATGATCTGTCCTTTGGTGTAAGTGGGGTGTTAAAAGTCCCCTACTATTATTGTGTTACTGTCAATTTCCCCTTTTATGGCTGTTAGCATTTGCCTTATATATTGAGGTGCTCCTATGTTGGGTGCATAGATATTTACAGTTGTTGTATCTTCTTCTGGATTGATCCCTTGATCATTATATAATGTCCTTCCTTGTCCCTTGTAGTAGTCTTTATTTTAAAGTCTATTTTGTCTGACATGAGTATTGCTACTCCAGGTTTCTTTTGATTTCCATTTGCATGGAATATATTTCTCCATCCCCTCACTTTCAGTCTGTATGTGTCCCTAGGTCTAA
>NC_041230.1:51479418-51481515 GCF_002837175.3 Physeter macrocephalus | reverse complement strand
TCCATCCCCTCACTTTCAGTCTGTACGTGTCCCTAGGTCTGAGGTGGGTCTCTTGTAGACAGCATGTATATTGGTCTTGTTTTTGTATCCATTCAGTCAGCGTGTGTCTTTTGGTTGGGGCATCTCCCAGTATTAATGTTGGCAAATGATTGAATTAGAGGAATTATTTGTCAACCAGAGTGTTTCTCCAGCTCCGTCGCAAGGCCATCCTAACGCTGCAGCCATGTGGTTGTGAAATGAAGTTCTAGACCTCAGAGCATTGAGCTGGGCACCTGGTCTCCACATTTCCACATTGGCTGCCGGCCTTGGGTTTGCCTCTCTGGGGACTTGGATACCTCATGCCCTAAGGATGGAGCTTGGACTTGGGGCCTCCTGTTCCCACTTGCTGGGAGGATCCCTCGCCCAGCCTTCAAGGTCTGCGTCTACATGTGTTACTTGCTTTGGGGACCAGCTCTCCTGCTCCCGTCCCTTCCCCGTGCCGAGGCTGGTCACTGCCCCACTTGTTCCCTGGACACCAGCTTCCCCTTTAGCTGGTGGAGCCCCTGACCCAGCCTCGAGTGCTCTTACAGCAGCCTCGGTGCACATGGGCGTCCTCTGGGCGTGGGCGTTTGTAGGGTCATGTAGTTGGGACAGGACGAGGACGGAGATGGACAAGCATGGACGCCCAGGCCACACGTTGAGGCCAGGTTGACGGCACCGGAGAGCTGTTAAGGTACCGAGAGCCGTAGGGCCCCGTGGTTCCTGCCGCTCCAGAGGGAAGCCTGCCCGGCGTCGCGTACAGCTGGCGGTCAGCAGAAGCCCAGCGTGAAGGGAGCGTCAGAGCAGCACCGAAGGCACAGGACCTGCCTGCCGTGAACAGCTGGCTCACAGACGTGTGCACCCTTCCCTGTCTGCCGGCCAGGACGGTACCATCGGGAGCTGCGTGCCTTGGGACAGAGTCGGGGAGGAGGGAGGTGGTGAAGGAGCCGTGAGACCGGGCTGGAGAGAGGGTTTCAGTGAGGCGAGTGCACCAGAAAGGGGATCCGCCCCCTGGAGGACCAGCCGGTGGGGTCTGCTGTGTGTTGCCCTGTCCAAGAAGGGAGGCCTTGCCGGGTGTTGCGGTGGGATATCCAGGGCCACCTGGGGGGAACATTCCAGGGAGGGTGCCGCCATCCAGGGCCTTGGCTGTAGACTCAGTCCGCCTGGGGTCCATCCAGTTCCCACCTGGCCACTTGCTGCCCGTGAGCCTTCTCTGATATCGTACAGCCCCGGGCTGGACACAGAGCCAGTGCGCAGTTATGTCACCCGCCCCAGTGGCGAGTCCCTTCGCGGTGACACGTGCCTAAGGCCTACTCACTGCTTTGAAGATTCCCTTTCATGCCCTGGCGTGAGCTCTCATTGTTCGAGGGAACAGCTCTATTTCTTCTAAAAACCAGAAACAGGAGGAGCCAACCCAGCACAACCACAGATAGGCCTGGGAGTCCTCGGAGGCCCTGGGGTCCCCGAGGGGCCGGGCATGGGGGTTGGGCCCCAGGGCTGGTCCCTAACCGTGGTCATCCAGCCCGGCAGCGCCCTGACTGCGTGGAGATGGGCCGGAAATAAGGGCAGCAGGACACCTGCAGCGGCCCACCCTTAGCCCCGCACGTGCACTTAGCCCTCCGGTGCCCGGGCATGAGGACCCTGAGGACCTCCCACCAGAACAGGTCTGTGCTCGGTGAACCTGCCCTGGGACAACCGTGCCACCTCTGCTGGGCGCGCCGCTGGCCTGGCGTTGGCAAAGTCTGCGTGCACTGTGGGATCTGGGGGTCCCAGCGGTCCCGTGTTGCTCCCACCACCGTTTTCTCAGATGAGAAAACGGAGGTGGGACCGGCATTCCAGCCCAGGTGTGGCCTGGGCCTGAGCTCTGATCCCCCAGTGCCAGGCTGCTTCCCCTTTCCTTATGGCGGGAAGGATGCCCACTTGCTGGTAATAATGGGGGTGCTACTTAGGTTCACTGGCTACAAAATGAAGTGAGTTAAGGACCGTCATATGTAGAGTAAGTAGAAGTTTTCAGAGAAAAAAAATATTTATTTATTTTTTTAACGGTGGTGCCGTTAAGAGGATATTAACACGCAGAAC
>NC_041230.1:51476365-51478918 GCF_002837175.3 Physeter macrocephalus | reverse complement strand
TCTCTAGCCAATTTCCTTCAAGAGAATCTGATTGGTCCAGCTTGGATTAAGTGCTGGTGGTTACCAGAGGTGGTGGGGGGGAGGGGGGAATTGGATGGAGGTGGTCAAAGGGTACAGAATTCCACTTACAAGATAAATAAGTCCTAGGGATGTAATGTACAACATGATTAATATAATTAACACCATTGTATGTCGCATATGAAAGCTGTTAAGAGCAAATCCTAAGAGTTCTCATCATAAGGTAAAAATAATTTTTTTCTATTTCTTTTACTTTGTATTTATATAAGATGATGGATGTTCACTAAACTTACGGTGGGAATCATTCCATGATGGACGTAAGCCAAGTCATTATGCTGTACACCTTAAACTTCTGTCAATTATATGTCAGTAAAACTGGAAGAAAAAAATAAAGTGGTTAAAATAAAAATGAATTTTACGTTATGTGGATTTTATCTCAGAAAAAAAAAAAGAGACCATCTCAGAAGGATTTGCATCTCTCTAGCCAATTTCCTTCAAGAGAATCTGATTGGTCCAGCTTGGATTAAGTGACCAGGCTGGTATAAAAGGTCACAAAGACCAAATGGGGCTGGGGGGATTCACCCTTTTGGGTAGGGACATAGGATTCAGAGGAGAGGGTTATGGGCCAGGCAGCTGTCCCAAAAGATGTTTACTTTACGCATAAAAAAAGACTTAAAGAAAATCTTGGAAAAAAAATAAATCACCCATAATTCTAGCATCTTAATTATGACGGTTTTTATTTCTGCAAATCCTTCCAGTATTTGTCCACAGGCCAACATATTTTTCTGAGTTGTAATCACTATGTTTGTGCTGTTTATTTCCTGTTCGTTTTTACTTCCCATCATATCACAAACATTTCCCATGTTTCTAAATCACCTTCATAATCATCCTTTTTAATGGCTGCATAACATTCAATTGAGTTGATGTACCATAATCTCTTAATCACTTTGCTATTTCTGGATATTTACATGGCTTCTAATTTTTTTCTGCTAATATATATATCATGCTGCAGGAAATATTCTCATGCATACTGATTTTTTCTTTACTGGAGTTGCCCAAATTATTTAAAAAGACCAAACAGGATAAAATTTCCCATGAAATGTCAAACTAACCAAGAAACCTAGCATGGAGAGCGACACGTAAACTCACTGGGGCTCCCTGGGAAGACAGACACAACTCCTGTGGAGACCGCCCCCGCCCCCGCCGCCGCCAGGGAAGCCTCTGCTCTCTCACCCCTGGTGTGTTTATGCCTGTCTCCCCATTAGTAGTTCCCTGAGTTGTCTGTGCTGTGAATATGCAAATATGGATTTATCTCTTCATTTGGGTCGCATCCAGGTGGGTTTGTTTTTGCTGTTACAGTGCTACCATGACCTTCCTCAGACATGTCTCCCAGTCCTAGGGCCAGACTCCCTGTAGAGTTTCTCACCCTTGACACAATAGACATATTGGGATGTATCATTCTTTGTGGTGTGTTTGTCTGTGTGTGGAGCTGTCCCGTGCATCCTGGTCTCTACCCACTAGACACCAAGAGCAGCTCCCAGTGGCAACAACCAAAAATGTCTCTGGACATTGCCAAATGTCCCCTGGGAGACCACGCTGCCTTCCCACTGTTGAGGACCACTGCTTTAGACCAGTGGTTCTCAAACGTTGCTGCACTTTAGAATCACATGGGGAAGCTTTAGCAATAGTCCATGCCCTATATCTGGAGCCCACTACAGTTCAAAAAGATACATGCACCCCTAGGTTCAAAGCAGTGCTATTCACAATAGGCAAGGCATGGAAACAACCTAAATGTCCATCGACAGATGAACGCATAAAGATGTGGTACATATATACAATGGACTAGTACTCAGCCACGAAAAAGAACGAAATAATGGCATTTGCAGCAACATGGATGGACTCAGAGATTATCATAATAAGTGAAGTAAACCACAGAAAGACAAATACCATATGATATCATTTATGTGCGGAATCTAAAATATGACACAAACGAACTTATCTATGAAACAGAAACAGGGACACAGAGAACAGACTTGTGGTTTCCAAGGGGGAGTGGGTTGGGGGAGGGATGGAGTGGGAGTCTGGGATTAGGAGATGGAAACTATTATATATAGGATGGATAAACAACAAGGTCCTACTATATAGCACAGAGAACCATATTCAATATCCTGTGATAAACCATCATGGAAAAAAATATGAAAAAGAATGTGTACATATGTATAACTGAATCACTTGGCTGTACAGCAGAAACTAACACAACATTGTAAATCAACTATACTTCAATAAAAAAAGAAATATTCCATGCCCAGACTGCACCCCAGTCCAATTAAATCAGAACCCCCAGGGACACTGCTAGATGCCAGTTCTCACGCTGCCTGCACACTGGAATCACCTGGGTGCTTTAAAAAAAACCAGGGGCTTCCCTGGTGGCGCAGTGGTTGACGGTCTGCCTGCCGATGCAGGGGACGCGGGTTCGTGCCCCGGTCCGGGAAGATCCCACATGCCGCGGAGCGGCTGGGCCCGTGAGCCATGGCC
>NC_041230.1:51474852-51476264 GCF_002837175.3 Physeter macrocephalus | reverse complement strand
GGCTCACGGGCCCAGCCGCTCCGTGGCACGTGGGATCTTCCCGGACCAGGGCGCGAACCCGTGTCCCCTGCGCCGGCAGGCGGATTCTCAACCACTGCGACATTGGGATATTTAAAGTGAAGCCTTAGATGATGTGCACAGTCACGTGCGAAACCGCCGGGGCAAATACCTGTGAGTGGAATTGCTGGGCGGTAGGGCTCCACTTTACTAAGTAATGGCAAACTGTCTCCCTACCTGTTCTTCTTTTATACACGTCTGCCATCCTTCCCACATCCACGCCTCCAACCCTGAGCTCTGCCATGGCAGGGTCTGTGTCTCGTTTACCTTCAGATTCCTGTTGCTTAACCCGGTACACAGTAGCTGCTTCATGTATATTTGTTGTTGAATGATTGGAAGGGGGTTATAATTTTGCTGTGGTGTAGAAACACCTTGAAGTTAGAGCCAGCAGGGAAAGCAGCAGAACTGCAGTGACTGGAGACGCGGGTCAGCGCCCCCGTGGAGTCTTTCACACGCTCCTGAGTCAAGCTAAGAAAGGTGGTCAGTATCAGCGAGTGTGAGGACTTGTCGATGCTGCATTCTGATGCCTCTGAGGACTGTAAACGGCCCTCAGGGGCCTCCCTGCTGTCTGAAGGGGGCGCCTGGAATGAGGGGCTCTGGGGTGCTGGCAGAAAGGAGTCACGGCTGGGGTAGAGAGGCTGAGCCAAGAGAAGGTGGATGGAGATGGGAGTGAAGGGACTCCTAGGTACCACCCTGTGGCCGGCAGAATGATGTCCCCCCAAATATGTCCCTGTCCTAATCCCCGGAACCTGTGAACATGTTACGTGACATGGCAAAGGGGAATTAAGGTTGCTAATCAGCTGACCCTGCGATGGGGAGATCATCCGGGTGGGAGGGGGAGGCAGAGGAGTCAGAATCAGAAAGAGACTCGAAGCCGCTAAGCTGCTGAGGGGGATGGAGGGAGGGGCCGCAGACCAAGGAGCACAGGCAGCCTCTTGCCTGGGAAAGGCAAGAGGACAGATCTCCCCTGGAGCCTCCAGAAGGAACCAGCCCTTCACACCCCTTGGTTACCCAGTGAGACTCGTGCTAGACTTCTGGCCTCCAGAATTGTTGTTTTAAGCCACTAAGTTTGTGGTTGTTTGTTACAGCAGCCATAGGACAGTTATACACCTTCCAACGTTTGCTTTGTTTGCTCCAAAAGGAAACGCAACAGGCAAAGTACGTTTTGTATCAAACTCTGGCCTCTGTTAAGAGTAAGAATAGCTAATATTTGCTGGTGAAGGTATTAGGTGCCAGAGACTGTCTTAAGCACTTCACGCAAACTCATTCATTTAACCCTCACAACAAACTCTGAGAGGTAGGTTCTATTTTATTTATTTATTTATTTTTAAAATTATTATTATTTTTTTTTTTTT
>NC_041230.1:51451065-51474406 GCF_002837175.3 Physeter macrocephalus | reverse complement strand
GAACCCGTGTCCCCCGCATCGGCAGGCGGACTCTCAACCACTGCGCCACCAGGGAAGCCCTAGGTTCTATTTTTAATCTGCATTTGTACTGATCAGGTAAACTGAGGCCCAGAGAGGTTAAGTAACTTGTCCAAAGTTGCCCAGGCAGTCTGGCTCCAGAGCCCACACAAGATGCTGCCATGCTTGTGACTGATTACACAAAAGGTCAGTGTCTTTCTGGTAAGATCGCAGCCCTTCTAGATATGTGATGGGGCAAAACCGTGGGGCAGCTATGTGAAAAGAGCAAGCCTGGGTTATTGTGGAACAAGTAAGCTTCTGCATCTGGCAGGTTGAAGGGTTGAAATGATGGTTCTGTGGCTTATAAACTGTGGGGCTCATGGCAAGTTATTTAACCTCTCTGAGCTTTAGTTTCCTCCCCAGAAACAAGACAACACAACACAACTCTACCTTAAACAGCTGGCATTTCAGTGACATGAGGAAAAGTATGAGAAAACACTCCATAAGTGTATTTTCACTTCTTGCCCCTACCTGGTTCTCTGACGTAGGGTAGCAGGGAAGTGGTTGAGAGAGAGAGATACTGAGTGAGTCTTAGTTCCTGTGCTCAAACCCTCGAGGCACCACTTGCTTACTGTAACCAGAAGCAAGTTACTTGCCCTCTCTAGCCTCAACCTTTTCATCTTTAAAACGGGTGCAGTGGAGCTAGTACACCCTTATAGAGCAGTTGTGGAAACCGATAAGGGTATTCTGGGTAAAGTACGTGGCACGGTGCTGGGGACTCAGGGAACTCAGTGGGCGTTGGTCCTTCCGCTTGCCTGACACGGGAGGGAGGAGCCCATCCTTCTGCTGAGGAGGGGACAAGAGATGGTGGTGCTGGTGGGGGCATAGAAGCAAGAAGAGGCCCTGTGAGAAGCAGCAGCTGACAGCGACCCAGAGGGAAAGGCCAAGTGGCCAGAGGTGGGCAGGCGGCCGGAGAGCCAGGCGTTTCCAAGGACAGAGGGTGGGTAGCTGGAGCCTTGGCCAAGCCTGCAAGGACCCGCCAGGGTGTTCACGGCGGCGGTCGTCCAGAGGGCGAGAGAAGAAGGCCGCTCAGAATCCACCCTCTGCTTCCATTCCGTGGGCCCGTACAGCAGCCTCCCTCATGGGGATCACAGGCTGCCGCGTGAAAAAGATCTGGTTCCAAAACTCTTCTACCGGGCGTCCCTGGCGGCGCAGTGGTTGCGAGTCCGCCTGCCGATGCGGGGGACGCGGGTTCGTGCCCCGGTCCGGGAAGATCCCACGTGCCGCGGAGCGGCTGGGCCCGTGAGCCATGGCCGCTGAGCCCCAAAAACAAAACTCTTCTACAATGATTGTATTTTTATTTAAAAAAAAAAAAAAGCATCCTGAAAAAACGTTCACCAAAATGTTAATACTAGTTATTTCTGGGTAATGGCTTTTCTTTTTTAAAAAAAACTTGAAAAAAATATATATATTTAAAAATAAATTTATTTATTTATTTTTGGCTGTGTTGGGTCTTCGTTTCTGTGCGAGGGCTTTCTCTAGCTGCGGCGAGCGGGGGCCGCTCTTCATCGCGGTGCGCAGGCCTCTCACTATCGCGGCCTCTCTTGGTGCGGAGCACAGGTTCCAGACGCGCAGGCTCACTAGTTGTGGCTCACGGGCCTAGTTGCTCCGCGGCATGTGGGATCTTCCCAGACCAGGGCTGGAACCTGCGTCCCCTGCATTGGCAGGCAGATTCTCAACCACTGCGCCACCAGGGAAGCCCCCTAAAATATTTTTTTAAAATATATTTTTGGGTTGCCCAACTTTTTTTTTTTTTTGGATTACAATAAGCATGCGTGACTTTTAATAATCAGAAAAAGTCATATTTTCTACATTTCCATTTTGGATGGAAAAAAAGACCCTACATTTATCTACCCTCATAACTTGTGCATCTTCCAGGAAGCTACATTTCACCCTTTATTCGATGCAATTTGACGCGGTGGACACTTGGAGGCACTTGGGTGAACAGCCCTCAGCGCCCGTGTTACAAGGATGAACAAAGCTCAGGTCCTGCGTCCAGACAGCTCAGGGTACCCAAGCCATCACTTCCTGTGTTTGTACATGTCTCACGTTTCCTGCCTTAGTAACTACATTAAACGCAATGCAGTCTCTTCCTGGGGTCTCAGTATTCTCACCAAGACGCAAGTTAGTGTGAAATATTTTGCTGGGTTTCAATTCCTGTCTCAGAACATGCATTTCTTCACGCTCCTGGGGGCTCCTGTAACACATGGGGTCACTTACTTTTTAAATTGAGTGGTCGCAGACGTCTCGATTTCTTGCTTGTCGGTACTAATGGTGATGATATTCATATTTCTGAGCACTGACTACATGCTAGGAAAAGTGCAAAGTCCTTCGCGTTTCATCTCGTTTAACTCTCAGATAACCCCTGAATGAGGAGCTTTATTACTTCTCCATTTTACAGATGAGAAAACTGAGGCTCAGACAGGTTATGTAATGTGTCCAAAACCACACAGCTAGTTAGCGAAGTGCCAAGATTTGAACCCATTTTGGGCGGATTCTAAGGTATAAGATGTTCATCTCTACGCAATGCCACTTTCCTGTATGCACGAGACATTTCATGGGCTGCAGCAGAATGTAGGTTCCAAAGACGGTGGTAATAATTCCTATCCTCCTAATTCTCCTCTCCTTGAATCTGAGTGGGTGTGTATAGCAGCCATGCAGTTCGCCGCTCAGATTTCTCTTCAAGAAAGAACTCGGAGCTGAGCTGCAAGGAAGACTGTTAGCCTGCAACTGTTAACGCCTGCAGCACGCACCTCAGCTTTCAAGCCAAGGCCACGCTCTTCCTGGGCAGCCGGGCCGATGACTCCGCAGAGCGGAGGTCTGGGGCGTGGCCACGCCCCAGCATGGGCGTCATCCAGCAGACAACCTTTGGTCCAGAGCATGAGGCTGGGCTGCTCACGGCTGTCCAATCCGCACTGCCCTCTGAGGCTGCCCCCGCCCCGTCCTGCACGCCCCACCCCTTTCCCTTCATAGGTATCAGATCCACACCTTGGTCTAAAGGCTCTTCCCGCTCCTTTCTGCCTCCTGCCCCTGTTCTCTCTCAGATGTTACCCGCAACAGACCTCTTGGACTCCAAGCTCTGTTTCAGTGGCTGCTTCCCAGAGGACTCATGTGATACAGCCTGTTGCTGTCTTGTAACCAAGAGAATGTTGTGGAGGCGTTGCTGCGTGACTTCCAAGGCTGGGGCAGAAAAGCTGAGGCAGCCTTCACACCATTCACTGGGCTACTCGCTCTTGAAGCCTTCAGCTGCCAGGAGGCTGCCGTGTTGTGAGGAAGTCCAAAGCAGCCCACCTGGAGAGACCACATGAAGCCCCGAGATGACAAGAAAGGGGTGGGGGAAGGGTGGGGGAGACTCGGGGGAGAGAGAAGGAAAGGGTGGTGCAGAGAGGGAGGGGAAGGGGAAGGGAGGAGGAGGAGAGAGAGAGAGATGAGCCTGGTCAGCCACCCCTTACTCCAATCTCCTGCTGCTCTAATTCCAGCCATCACTGGGCTAAAACCACATGAGAGACCCTCAGCTACCTGCCCAGATGAGCCCCTCCCCAATTCCGGACCCACTGAGATGGTGACAGGCAAATTATTGTTGGCTGTTTCAAGTCACAAAGTTTTGACTCATTTGTTAGGTAGCAACAGATAATTGGTATAAGCACCCTGTGGACGGAGTGTGTGAGGCTGAGGCCTGTCATTTTCCATTAATACTTAAGCATCTTTGCTGCTGTCTGAGAGCTTGGCACATCGTAGGTGTTCAGCACACATCTGTTACTGCTTTGCATGTTCAATAAGATGATAAATATGGACTAGATCCGAGCTGCCTAGAAATACGTGTGTAGAGGCTGAAAACATTCCCTTTCTAATTAAATTGTGATGAGGATCCGTTCTAAGACAACCTCCAAACGTTTGTTAATTAAGAGAAACAGAAGGTACTTCTGAGAACTGGGATTAAAATTATGAGACTATAAATCTCAAAATTATGAAACCCCTACTGTCATATGAGCAGAAATGACTGTGATGAGGTACTGGCTCCTGACCAATGTCTATATAAAGACAAGTGCAGTTGATACGAAGGAAAGCAAAGTTGTTCTTGTGTCTCCTCAGCCCGTCACAAATCCTGACACAGGCTGCAATATCTTTAAAAAGGAAGAGACAAAAAGAAGGGAAGAGAGAAGAAACAAAGAGCCATGATGTAGTGAAAACTTCTGGGCCCAGGAGTGTGTGGCTTCAGACACTTGTGGTTTGTCTGGTCTCAGGGAAATCCTTAATCTTTGCTGGGCTCAGTTTTCTCATCTGTAAATGGGGAATAATAATAACAGTACGCCCCCTTAATGGACCGTTGTGGGAATTCAATGAGATATGCCTGTGAAGAGATTTATTGCCTTAAAGTACTTTACACATGGAAGCTTTGCTCACTTAAAGCAATTAAGAAGAGACATTTGTTTTCTTGTTGTAAGGATCACTCGTCAAGTAGCTTAGGAAGCAAAATACTGTAATTGAGGGCTTCTCTGGTGGCACAGTGGTTGAGAGTCCGCCTGCCGATGCAGGGGACACGGGTTCGTGCCCCGGTCCGGGAAGATCCCACTAAGCCGCGGAGCGGCTGGGCCCGTGAGCCGTCGCCGCTGAGCCTGCGCGTCCGGAGCCTGTGCTCCGCAACGGGAGAGGCCACAACAGTGAGAGGCCCGCGTACCGCAAAAAAAAAAAAAAAAAAAAAAAAACTGTAACTGAAAACATGAAGATTTTTCAGCTGGGCATACCTGGGTTTGAATCTCATCTTCACCAATGTAAATGTAACTTGGTTGGTAAAACTGTTGGCGGAATCTACTAGAGCTGAACGTATGCATTCCATATGACCCAGAAGTTCCCTCCTAGGTATGAACCGAATAGAAGTGTTCACCAAAAGGCATGTCCTAGAATGTGCACAGTAGCCTAGCGGTTTAAAAACTCAGACCTGGATGTGACCCAAAGGTATTCTTTTTCTATTGCTGCGTAACAAACTGCCACAAAATTAGTGGCTTAAAACAACACACATGGGCTTCCCTGGTGGCGCAGTGGTTAAGAATCCGCCTCCCAATGCAAGGGACACGGGTTTGTGCCCCGGTCCGGGAAGATCCCACATGCCATGGAGCAACTAAGCCCGTGCGCCACAACTACTGAGCCTGCGCTCTAGAGCCCGCGAGCCACAACTACTGAAGCCTGCGTGCCTAGAGCCCGTGCTCCGTAGCAAGAGAAGCCACTGCAGTGAGAAGCCTACAAACCTCAACAAAGAGTGGCCCCCGCTCACCTCAACGAGAGAGAGCCTGCGCACAGCAACAAGGACCCAACACAGCCAAAATAAATACACAAATAAAATACATTAAAAATTTTTTTTTTAAATTTTTTTCATTAAAAAAAAATTTAAAAAAACCCCCAAAACAGCACACATTATTTATCTCACAGCTTCTGTGAGTCAGGAATTTGGGCACATGGGCTTTGCTTCAGAATCTCACAAAGCTGTAATCAGGTATCTACTGGGCAGGGGCCTCATTCCAAGGCCCGACTGGGGAACGGTTCACTTTTAAGCTCATGTGGTTGTTAGCAGAATTTAGATCTTTGTGGCTGTAACCCTGAGGCTTTGGTTTCTCACTGGCTGTCAGCTAGAGGTTGTCCTCAGTTCCTTGCCACGTGGGCCTCCGAAGAGCCAGCCAGGGAGAGTCTCCTTGCGCGATGGAGGTCGCCATCCCATGTAACCTAATCATGGAAGCAAATTCCATCACTGTTGCTGTATTCTATTGGCTAGAGTTGAGTCAGACACCCTGCCCACTATCAAGGGGAGGGGGCCACCTTAGAGTCTGTCCACCATACGCATCAACAGTAGAGTGGACACGTAAAGCATGGAGTGTCGCACAATGGAATACTCTACAGCAGTGAGAAAGAGCAAATTCTACCTCATGCAACGACGTGGGTAAACCTCCAAACACAGTATGGAGTGGAAGGAGCCAGACACCAAAGAGTGATGATGAAACAGGAGGGGAGGGGGCAGGGCACAACGTTTAAGAGAACGACATAGCCCTTCAGGACATGACAAAAACTGGTTAGAACTGATCAGGTCCAAGATGGCAGAAGATTCGACTTCCAGTGGACCTTGAGCCTCATTATACCCTCATTGTAACAGATCAGCTAAATGACACACCCACAGGTGCCATGACAGTTCCAAGGCCGACTGTAAAAGGCCAAAAAGTGGGCGGTGGCCCAATTTCCGGAAATCCCCGCCCCTTCTCCAAAATAATTGGAATAATTCTCCCGCTTGTTAGTCTATGAAGTTACCCAGACCATAAAAACTAACCACCGCATATTTTGTGGCCTCGTGCCTTCTGAGATGGTCCACACTCTGCCTGTGGAGTGTGTCTCTCTCTAAATAAATCCGTTTCTTACCTATCACTTTGTCTCTCACTGAATTCTTTCTGTGATGAGACATCAAGAACCTGAGCTTCGTTAAGTCCTGACACCAGGTGTGTGATCTCAATTAAAAGACTGTGGGTTCAAGTCCCAATCTGGGTTCTGGCCGGGTTCGAGTCCTAGCCCGTGGGTTCAATTCCCATCTGAGTTGTGCGGTTTCAATTCCATTATATAAAGTTCAATAACTGTCAAAACCAACCTCCGCTGTCAGGAGCCAGGATGGTGGTTACTCGGGGATAAGGGCAGATTGACAACTGCGATGAGACATGATGGGCTTTGGTGGTGGTCACGTTCTGTTTCTTGACCTGGATGCTGGTTACAGGGTCGTGCTCACCAGCACGATGCAAACTCACTGTGATGGGTTCCCTCCTCTGCCTGGACCACGTCTCCTCACTCATCAGCTGGCTGGCTCCATCACAGCGTCACCTGTCCCAGAGGTCCATCCTTATTAAAACCATCTCCCTTCCTCTTACTGCTTCTCTGTGGGAACCTTTTGTTTCCACCACAGCAGACCTATCACAAATATGGAGTTATTTTATTGATTTATTTTTAAGTTGATGTCTGTCTCCCTCCTCCCCACTAGGGGGCGGGCTCCACGAAGGCAGGGACCACACGTGCCTTGCTCTTCGCCATATCCCAGGGTCGACAGGTGAACAGCAACACATAGTCCCCTCCTGTCTCCCAGTTCACGTCTCCTGTGAGAGAGGGACCAGCAGAGGCTGAGCGGCATCTCTGAACCACTTCCAGATTCCGAAGCTGGTGTGCGGCCCTCATCCGACCAGCGATGGCCAGAGGAGCTGGGCTACGAGGTCATGCTTTCCGGAAGCAAGGGAAGGAGCTGTAGAAACGGCTCCATCGACATCCCCCAAGCTCACCATCACACACGTCTTCAGCCTCCGAGCCTGAGCCAACTCCTTGCCTCCCTTTTCAGGTCGGGTTTCTTTGGCCAAACCAACACTGCACTATATATATGTCTTCTCTTGCCAGGAGGCAGTGACAGGTGGCTGATCCCCGACTCATTTGCACAGGCTGCCGGAGACAAGAACGCTTTGCTCCGTGCTCTCCCCGGTGCCCGGCTGTGCAGATGAAAGGGGCGTGCTGTCACCATGGGACGGGACATGAGTCTGCTGAATCCGTACCATTTCTGACAGATGCAGGGCTAAGAGAAGCAGATCTGCTCCTTGAGCTGAAAGTTTAATTCCAGCTGTAGGCTTTGACAAAATGGAATGAGACATGGCGGGAGTGATAAAGCAAAACGAGTGAACGAACGATAGTGAGCATTCCCTTTTCTCCATTACACACTCCGTGTTTTCAATTGCCAAGCACAGGGCTGCCCTAAACCAGGACATGGGTTCAGTCACAGAAATGCTGGTGTTCAGCCACCAGAGGGATCATTCTGAAATTCTAAACGACTGCACTTCTCCCCTGCTCAAAGCCTGCCAATACCCTCGGTCACCCAAAACAGATTTTTCAGCACTAATTCAAAGCTATGGCATTTGGGATTTGGAGCAGTTGCAAGCTATATTCCAAATAACTCGTTACTGTTAAAAGTTAAAACACGGCTGTTTTCAGATGACTTAAAATTATTATTATTTATTTTATTCTTTTTGTGGTACGCGGGCCTCTCACCGTTGTGGCCTCTCCCGTTGCGGAGCGCAGGCTCCGGACGCGCAGGCTCAGCGGCCGTGGCTCACGGGCCCAGCCGCTCCGCGGCGTGTGGGATCTTCCCGGACCGGGGCGCGAACCCGGTTCCCCTGCATCGGCAGGCGGACTCTCGACCACTGCGCCACCAGGGAAGCCCTTAAAATTATTTTTAAATTAGAAATCTCTGAAAGGTCTATATGAGAATGTTTATAATAGCACAAACTGTAAACAGCCCAAATATCCATCAACGGGGGCATGATAAAGAAATTATGGTCTATTCATACAATGGAATACTACTTAGCACTAAAAAAAGAACATGTTACAGGTACACACAACAGCATGGATGACTCTCGTAAATGTAATAATGAGCAAAAAAACCCAGACACAATGACCGTGTGATGAAGATTCCATTATATCACACTAAAGATCAGGGAAAACAAATCTATGGTAACAAAAGCCAGAACAGGGGTTACAACAGTGGGAGGTATGCGTCTGTACTCCCTGGGAAGGGAGTCTTCTGGGGTGTCGGAAAAGTTCTGTATTTTTATGGGAGTGGATTACACAGCCGTATATGTAAAAACTACAGAATTGTACCCTTACGATTTATGCATTGTAGCCCCATAGAAACAGTGGGTTTGATCTTATCCACATGTTAATGATCACAACACTCTCACTTACACTCTGAGAAACTTTTGGCGTTGAGGAAAAGAAGGGGTGATCTAGTCAGGGAGTCTGGGAATGCATGAATGTGGAGGCCCGCCCAAGCTGCACTGCCCGTGGGAATACTGTCCGCCCCTTTGTTGAACATTTGGAAACCCTGACGTAGAGAAAAGCCATTTGTGATCTGGCCCCTTCCTATCCCCACATCGCCATCACTTTCAGCTCCCCAAACACTCCCTGAGGTTTGTGACTTCCAGAACTATAGGGGAATTAATTTCTGTTGTTTTAAACCACTAAGTTTGTGGTAATTTGTTACAGCAGCCATAGGAAACTGATACAATTATTATGATTATTGCTGTTATGTTCTTTTCCACATCTCATCTTTCCCCACTCCCCCCCTTTTTTTTTGCCTTCCTTCAAGAAGATTTTCACACACAAAAATCAACACAAAATGGATTAAAGACTTGAATGTAAGACCTAAAACTGTAATACTCCTATAAGAAAGCATAGGGGAAAAGCTTCTTGACATTAGTCTTGGCAGTGATTTCTTGGATATGACATCAGAGGGACAGGCAACCAAAGCAAAAATAGACAAGTGGGAGGGCATCAAACTAAAAAACTTCTGCACAGCAAAGGAAACAATCAACAGAATGAAAAGGCAACCTATGGGACAGGAGAAAATATCTGCAAACCAAATACCCAATAAGGGGTTGATATCAAAAATACATAAGAAACTCCTACAACTCAGCAGCAAAAAAACAAACAACCTGATTAAAATATGGTCAAAGGACCTGAATACACATTTCTCCAAAGAAGACGTACACATGGCCATCAGATATATGAAAAGGTGCTCGGCATCACTAATCATCAGGGAACTGCAAATCAAAACCACAATAAGATACCACCTCACACCCCGCAGGACGGCCATCATCAGAAAGATAAGAGATGGCAAGCATTGGTGAGGGTGAGGAGAAATTGGAGCCCTTTTGACTGTTGGTGGGAATGCAGCCGCTTTGAAAAATAGCACGGAAGTGCCTAAAAAGTTAAAAATAGAATTACCGTACGATCCAGCACTCTCACTTCTGGGTGTATTTATCCAAAAGAACTGAAATCAGGATCTCGAAGAGACACCTGCACTCCCATGTTCACTGCAGTGTTATTCATAAGAGCCAAGGTATGGAAACAACCCGAACGTCCATCGACAGATGAATGGATAAAGAAAATGTGTTCTATACATACAACGGACTGTTATTCAGCCTTAAAAAGGAAGGTAATCCTGCCATTTACAGCAACGTGGATGAACCCAGAGGATGTTACGCTAAGTTAAATATGCCAAACACAGAAGGACAAATACTGTGTGATTCCATTTATATGAGGCATCTAAAAAAATCAAACTCAGAGAAGCAGAGAATAGACTGATGGTTGCCAGGGGCTGCGGGGAGAAGGAAATGGTAAGTTGCTGGAAAATGGAAGTTTCAATTGATATAAAGTCTCAGCTATGCAAGACGAGTCAGTTCTAGAGACCTTCTGCAGGACACAGTGCCGCCAGGTAACAAGGCTGTATTGCGCACTTCAACATTGGTCAAGAGCGTAGATCTGGTGCTAAGTGTTCTTACTGTAACCGAGCGGGACCCTCGGAGGCCGTCCCAGAACAGACCCCACCATGTCCCCCGCCTGCCTTTGGTCTGTAGAAAACTCCAGTTGAAGAATACATTTAATCAGAGAAGTGAGAAAGCGTAGCAAGAAAGGCAAACAGTGAAGCAAGACAAAATAACAATACTTCAGCCATTAAACAAAGTCAAGGACCTTTAGTTCCTCCTCAAGGACTAGAGATGATACTCCGCGCCATGTCCTGTGAGCTGTCTGGCAGATACTGAAACCTCCACCAGGTGGAAGACGCTAACGGCACGCCGCTCACGAGCACGTGGACCCCAGACCGGCTGCAACCAGCAGGTTGAGGAGGCCGCCTCCCGATGACCTCACCACCAGCCAGTCAGAAGAATGTCCACGAGCTGACCACGCCCTGCTCCTTGACTCCTCACTACCCGCTCCAGGGCGGGACACACAGTCTTGAGAGCGCTGGCCCGCTGCGGCCTCCTTTGCCTGGCAAAGCAATAAAGCTATTTCTTCTCTACTTCATCCAAAACTGTCTCTGCATTTCTATTGGGCACCTGTGAACAGGGGCTGAGCTTCTTCAGTTTCGGCAACATTACCGCAAAAAACAAACAATGAAAAACAAAACGAACAGGATACAAGGAAACATTTGGAGGTGATGGATATGTTTATGACCTTGACTGCAGTGATGGTTTCATGGGTGTATGTATATGCCCCAATTCATCAAATTGTATGCATTAAATATGTGCAGTTTTAAATATATCAATTGCACCTCAATAAAGCTGAAATAAAATGAGAAGAGACAGATTTCTTGAGCTTGAAAATCTCCCTCTTTTCCTGCTGAATCTACCTAGAGGGAGAACTTTGATATCCACGTTTCTCCACCACACTCTCCTCTTTCATCTAGAATTCAGCGAAATTCTCCTTTGAAGTCCACGTGTATCAGACTCTCTGGGACGGGGATGGGGGGTGGCGGTCTGGGTAGTGGAAGGGGTTTAAACGTAGATCTGGGGCCCCCTCCAACCTTACTCATTCTAAATCTCAAGAGATGGGAGTGAGGATACAAAAATCTCCATTAAAAAACAAAACATAACAAAAAACCACACCTCAGAAGATTCTGACACGCACGTAAATTTAAGAACCACTCATTTGGTTGCAAAATGCACCCCATTTTTGATTTTTATTTGTTCTTAATAAATGCTGTAGCAAAATCTACATGTTCCAGCAGAGGGGGATGTTACTGCATGAAAGAGCCTCTGGCAGGAAAATGAGACTTGACAAGCCCCACTTCAGAGCAGGAAAATGAAGATGTTTCCTCCAAAAGGATGTCCACCTGTGGAAGGGTTTCTCCACCACCCACCCTGTTCGGGATCTCAGAAGAGAACAGTGGCACTCGGTTGAACAAATACTGGCTGATTTTGTTCACGTTCTGAGGATGTGGGAAATTGTTAAAGCACAATGCTGTTCAATTAGTAAGACCTTTGTTTTTAAGGGGATTTTAGGGAAATGCTTTTGACACCCATCGCCCTGTCAAGTGTGCATTTAATTCTTAGTTTTCTGACTTCCACTGCCGCGCTTGGCACTTTTGAGGAAGCTGTGAATGAAGCTGTATTATTTTAATTCCTAGATGAAATGAGAAATCGCTGCAAAGTGGCATTCACTCTTGGACTCCATTTGCTCTCACGGATGCAGAGATGGAAATTCTTACTGGAAGAGGGAGAGAAACTGACATTTTTCAGCAGCCCCTTGTGCAAGGAGTTTATACCTTGTAGCCTTTAGCTTCCTGGCTATCCTGCAAAGTCTGGATTAGTTTCTGTGGGTTTTTTTTTTTGGTTTTTCAAAAAAGATTTAATTTTATTTATTTTTCGCTGCGTTGGGTGTTCGTTGCCGCGCACCAGCTTTCTCTAGTTGTGTTGAGCTGGGGCTTCTCTTGTTGCGGAGCACGGGCTCTAGGCACGCGGGCTCAGGAGTTGTGGCACGCGGGCTCTAGAGCACAGGCTCAGTAGTCGTGGCGAGTTTCTCTGTTTTAAAGACAGGGCGACTCAGGATCAGAGGGGCTGGGGAATTTGTCCAGATCATACAGGAAGAGAGTAACAGCCTGAATCAAGATTTGAAACTTGGTCCAGCTGACTCAGTAGAAAGCAAAACAAAGAAACATCCCAGTGTCCTGTTACCTAAACAAAGGTTTATTACCGTTAGTCAAAAGGACAGAAATGTGACGAGAGATGCTACATGCATTAGCTCAAGATGAGGTCCAGCTGCTCCTCAAAGTGCAGCCCAAAAAGTGACCTTGTGAGAACTTCCCTAAAGGGGAGCTTTCACACCCAATCTGACCCTGGCCATCACAATTTCTTTTTTCCAGGGTCTTTGTGGCAGGCTGTATGACGGTCCCCTAAACATGTCCACATCCTAATTTCCAGAACCTATGAATATATTTCCTTACATGGAAAGAGGGACTTGGCAGATTTGGTTGAGTCAGTAACCTTGGTCCAGGATTGTTTGGGTGGACCCAATGTCATCACGAGGATCCTTGTAAAAGGGAGGCAGGAGGGTCAGGGTCAGAAGAGGAGACAAAAGGACGGTCAGGAGCCTCCAGAAGGAACACAGCCCTGCCGACACCTTGATTTTGGCCCAGGGAGATCTATTTTGGACTTCTGCCGCACAGAATTGTAAACCAATAACTTTGTATTGTTTTAACCCACTATGGTTATGGTAATTTGTTATAGTAGCCATAGGAAACTGATACAGTCTCCAAACATTTTTGATCATACACACCTATCAGTAAAAAAATTTACACTGCACAGATACATTAGGTACATTATAAAGCAAGCAAAGTCAGAAATTAAAAAGGATAAAATAAAGAGGACATAAGAAATATTTCAAAATGCATTTTTAAGTTTAGGTGCAGTAACAGTACAAAACCCCTTTTGGCTATAATTACAATTATTTGTATTAAAATATTAATAGTATTTTCAATCAGAGTGAAGGATTGAATATGCTTCATTACATTTTAAACTCTTTAACACTTTTTCTCGATACCAAAATTTAAGGACCTGATTCTGAGGTTCAGTAGGTTTTAATACATGTTTTGAAAGACTATCATAACTGAAAAATATTTCCCACAAAGATTTGTGGCTCTATGTGGAAGCTAATAATGATCATTTTCCAATCCCAACCACCAATTATGCAAATTTCTGTGGACACGTGGCTAGTAATTGGCCATGTTTCCTGATCTTGATGTTGTTCTTGCAAACTAATTGGAAGGTGGTACGTTTGATATTTGTACAAGTGGGTTCAAAACCCTCTAAAACTTCTCCTACTGAACTCCTCCTACTCTAACTTTTTAGGAGATTTTGTAAATAGTTAGAATGGCTTATTTCCAAGATTTTAGGCACACAGCTATGGGCACTTTTATAGGTGATACTTTTAAAAGTGGGTTTCTTGGGGAAAAAGGTGACACAATAATGAAAAACTTCCCTCAAATACTCTCTCCATAGCAGGAGTTTCTTTAAAAAAGCAATTCCTTTCTCATTAGTATTAAAAGTGGAATTTTTATTGGACAGATTATACTTTTTTTTAAATTGGAGTATATTTGCTTTACAATGTTGTTAGTTTCTGCTGTACAGCAAAGTGAATCAGCTATATGTATACATATATCCCCTCTTTTTTGGATTTCCTTCCCATTTAGGTCACCAGAGAGCACTGAGTAGAGTTCCCTGTTGATTATACTTCTGAAATTATTTGCTGGCTTATTATTAATTCCTCAGAGCTACTTGTCATTGGAGAAAATATCAGCAAATTTGAAACACCTGTCATTTTGTTTTAAAAAAAGTGTAACTTCTTTAAGTTTTGACACTCTTCTATGGCTTCTGCCATGAGGTACTCAAGGTCTCCACAAGGTTTCTTCCCATCTCACTGTGAGCTGTGGATTGCATAGGGTTAACTGCCCCAGTGACACCTAGTGGCATTGATGCTTGTGTACTTCTCACATCACCAACTTCTTTTCCTTCCTTTTCCTTTCCCCCTCTTCTTCATCCTCCTCTTCTCCTTTTTTGACCTCAGGTAGAGATGGATGGGTTACAGAACATACCATCATCACTGGTCCACCCAAGATCCCTCATTAGGAAAAAGCCTTTCTCCCTTCTGCCCCATAGGTCATTCGCATTTCTCTAGTCCCCCAAGCAAGTCTTCTCATGTATTTCATGGGTTATTTTCAGGGGCAGCGGGGGGTACATGCTCTTGCAAAATATAGACTGTTGTTTTGTGTGATGTATTTTCAATGTATGTAAGTGGTTATCTCATTACTTTTTCCACTGAGCTCCTGTTTCAAAATCCATTCATATTGCCGTGTGTACCTCTAAACCGTTCCCTCTAGCTCCCTGCCACCATATGCAGCCCTGTATTTTCTTTCTTTCTCTCCCAGGGAATGGATATTCATACCTCTGACTCCTTGCCACCATGCAAAAAAATAATAGATTGGACATCCTTGTACCTGGCCCTTTATAAAACTGTGTGAGCCCTTCTTTGAAAAACAGACGCGATAGTAGCACTGCTGGGCCACTGGGCATGTGTGCTGCTTCTATTGGACCAAGTGCTGATTTTCTCCTCCCCGGAATAGCTATGCCATTCTGGTCTCCTGACCATCACACACGAGGATCCCATGTACCCACATCCTTGCCAACACCTGGCATGATTCAGCTTTCCAACTGTCGGTCTAACATGTATAAAATGCTATCTCACAGTTTTAATCTCCATGACGACTACTGAATTTGAGCATCTTTTCGGATGCCGTGATCTTCGCGGTTTTCCTCCTTTGTAAACTTGCCTGTTGATGTCTTGTGTCCATCTTCCTGTTGGGATTACTCTCTGTTCTTACTGATTTTCAGGAGTTCTGTGAATAGTCTCTAACTGAGCTGTCCAATATGGTGACTACTAAGTGCGTGTGGCTTTTGAGCCCTTGAAATGTGGCTGGTTCACAGTGAGACGTCCTGTGACGGTAAACTACACTTACAGTTTGAAAGACTCAGAATCAAAAAGAGAAAGCAGAAGTCTCATTAATAATTTTTATATTGATTTTACATTGAAATGGTAATATTCTGGACATATCAGGTTAAATATATTATTAAATTAATTTCATTTATTTTTATGTTTTTAAATGTGGCTACAAGAATAGTTTAAATTACCTAAGTGGCTCAAATTATATTTCTAGGGAAAAATACTGGGCTGCCCATTTTTTTTTTTTTTTTTTTTTCTGTGGTACGCGGGCCTCTCACTGTTGTGGCCTCTCCCGTTGCGGAGCACAGGCTCCGGACGCGCAGGCCCAGCGGCCATGGCTCATGGGCCCAGCCGCTCCGCGGCACGTGGGATCTTCCCGGACCGGGGCACGAACCCGCGTCCCCTGCATCGGCGGGCAGATTCTCAACCATGCGCCACCAGGGAAGCCCTGCCCATTTTTGACACTGTAAATGCTGTCTCCTACACTGTCTCCTTTTAATGAAAAGGGCAAAATTTTATTCATTGTGCCTTTCATTTTTGAAAAGGCCTGAATTTTTATGTAGCCAAATTCACTGATTTTGTTGCTTTCTGGCTTATGCTTTTTTTTTTTTTTTTTTTTTGTGGTATGCGGGCCTCCCTCTGTTGTGGCCTCTCCCGTTGCGGAGCACAGGCTCCGGACGCGCAGGCTCAGCGGCCATGGCTCACGGGCCCAGCCGCTCCGTGGCACGTGGGATCCTCCCAGACCGGGGCGCGAACCCGGTTCCCCTGCATCGGCAGGCGGACGCGCAACCACTGCGCCACCAGGGAAGCCCGTGGCTTATGCTTTGAAACTTGTATTGACAATTTCTTCCTCTGTCCTGGCCCACAGATATTTTCCTAAGTTTCTTCTATTAGCTTTGCAGTTTCATCTTTCACTTTTAACTCTTTAATTCATCAGAGTCCGCTTTTATGTAAGGTGTTACACGGTTATCTTGTCTTTGCGAGTTAGTTATCCTTATACCATCTATTAAGCAATCTACCTTTTATTCACTAATTTGTGATGTTACTTTTATTGCATATTAAATTCTTACACACACATCTGGGTCTGAGCTCTCCCATTCCATCACTGGTTATACTTACGCAGCTTTTCCATAAAATGTTATTGTTATTAAAGAAGTGATATACTACTGAGAATATATATTCCCTGGTACATCTTTCATTTAATGGCTCTCAAAAAAGTGGTCTTTATGTATTTCTTTACTGAAACAAAATCTAACAAATACCATTAGCTATGACATGTTTTTTTTAAAATCTATACTCTCAACCAGTTGTATAGGAAACCTAACACGCAGCTTACTTTCTTCTAATTCTAGGTTTCAAATCCTCAGTGTTTTGTATGCCTTTTCCAATGGCAATACTGACAAAGAGACGAATTTTACTTTCTGCATTTTTCTTTATATTATTTGACCCATTTTTACCGCAGCAGGAAGAACAAGCATTTCCCCAATGGTATGTGTCTCTCTCGCCTATTGCTAAGAAATCTCGAGAGACTTTTGTATATTTATAATTATATTCAGTACAGTTTTACAAAGCACTTAGTATTGTCTGGTTTTACACATTACTGAAAAAAAAAATTGTGCGGGTTTGGCTTCACGTCTTGGAAGTTCAGTTTTTCAAGGTCATGACCATTTCGACTCTCATTAGCTAGTATCCATAGGCGTAACAACGGGTAGTCTGAGAAAGGAGTGCTTTACTGACCCAGCGTCCACGCCTCCTTCCCACCGGCCCCACCCTGACTCAATTCAGGGTCGTCGTCACACGATCTCACTCTCAGTTTTTGAGCACCTGACACCAGCCTGCTCAGAGGTGAGCACGTGACTCAGACCCAGCCAATCAGCCTATTCCAGCCTCCTGATCCTGATTGGCTCATGGGTGGGCACGTGACCCAGGCCAGGCCAATGGGATTCAATTCTAGGGTTTTGTTGGAATATTAGGAAAGAGAAGCTGCCTCTCCACTGCAGTTGCTGAACGTGAGGCTGTAAGCCTGGGCCACCTGGGAAGAGTCTGCTTAAACACAGGGGGCCTGATGGTGTAGTTTGAGCTCCTCTTTCAGCCTTGCCTGCCCTCGGGGCTGTGGACCAAAAAATGCCCCCCTTTTTGTGTATGGCTATTTGGGTTGTTTATGGTCATTTTCAAACTACAGAACATCTGAGGAACCACTACACCCTGTTCTTTATCTTCAAGACTGTTTTCCTGTTTATAAAGGTCTTTGGTCAAGGCACAGGGCAGAGTGACTGTGTCACCTAAGGCTAGCTTGTGGGTTATCTGTGACCGGCAGGCTTCCAAGTGGCCTGATGGAAAGGCCCTTCTCACAAGCCACTCTCCAAGCCCGAGCTGGTGACATCCACCAGGAATTCACCAGCTTCATGCCCACCTCCCAAATTCTGTTCAATACATTCATAGTTAGCAATACTGTATGGTACACTTGAAATTTCCTAAGAGGGTGGATCTTACATGTTCCCATCTCACAAACACACAGAAAATGCTAACTATGAGGTAATGGATTTGTTCATTACCTTGATTGTGGTGATCGTTCACTATGTATATCAAAACATCAAGGTGTACACCTTAAATACATGCAATTTCTACTTGTCAGTTATACCTCAGTAAAGCTGGGGGAAAAAAGCGTAATGCTGCAATGTGAGGTCTTGCCTCTTATTTCTCATCATTGCAGGTGTTCTGGGAAAAGGGATGATTTGCCAACTCAGCAACCTTCTGTGTTCCTAATTACCCACAGAATTTTGTGTGGGAAGACAGTGACACAAGCGTTACAAGAGAAGCAGAGAACCCCGGACTTGAAACAATCTCAGATTCTGATTTATAGCCTCATCATCAGAGAACTTGTGTCATCCTAACAAATTCAATGCTCATATACAGTTTCATGGCAAAACTCTTTAGAAAAAGGCCGAGAAGTTTCTTTTAAAATTAAACATCCACCTACTCTACAACCAAACACTTCCATCCCTAGATTTTTACTCAAGAGAAATAAAAACGTGTTTACACAAAGACATGTACATTAATGTTCTCCATAGCTCTGTTCATAACAGTTCCAAACTGGAAACAACCCAAATGTCTGTCAACAGAACGAGTTTTTTCTAAAGTGATATATTCAGGCAATGGATTACCACTCAGTAATGAAAGGGAACGGATGAGTAAACAAACAATCCGATTAAGAAATGGGCAGAGGAACTGAAGAGACATTTTTCCAAAGAAGACATACGAATGGCCAACAGGCACTGAAAAGGTGCTCAGCATCACTAATCATCACAGAAGACAAACGCAAAAGTAAATCAAACCCACATGAGCTATCACGGCGCGCCGATTAGAATGGTGCTCCTCAGAAAGACGAGAGAGAAGCATTGCTGAGGGTGTGGCGAAAAGGGAACCCTCGCACACGGCTGGTGCAAATGTCAACTGGTGCAGCCGCTATGGAGAACAGTATGGAGGTTCCTTAAAAAAACTAAAAATAGAATTACCATATAATCCTGCAATCCCACTTCTGAGTATATTTCCAAAGGAAATGAAAACCGGATCTTGAAGAGATATCTGCATTCTCATGTTCACTGCAGCATTATTCACAATAGCCAAGATATGAAAAACAGTTTAAGTATCCATCTATAGATGAAAGGATAAAGAAGAAGATACGGTGTGTGTACACACACACAGACTCACACACACACCCCAGAACATTATTCGGTCAAAGGAAAGAAGGAAACCCTGCCCTTTGCAACAACCTGGATGGACCTTGAGGGCATTACGCTAAGTGAGACAAGGCAGATAGGGAAAAACAAGTACTGTATGATCTCACTTACATGTAGAACCTAAAAAAAGCTGAACTCACAGAAACCGAGACTGGAATGTTGGTTGCCAGGGGCTGGGGGAAAAGGGGAGATGTCAGTCAAAGGGTACAGACTTCCAGATATTAGATGAATAAGTCCTGGGGACCGAATGTACAGCATGGTGATTACGGTTAATAATACTGTATTTTACACTTGAAAGTTGGCTAAGAGAGTAGATTTTAAATGTTCTCACCATGAAAAAGAAACGGCTGGGACTTCCCTGGTGGCACAGTGGTTAAGAATCCGCCTGCCACAGGGAGATCACCTCTGTGCTTTGTGACCACTAGAGGGGTGGGATAGGGAGGGTGGGAAGGAGGGAGACGCAAGAGGGAAGAGATATGGGAACATACGTATATGTATAACTGATTCACTTTGTTGTGAAGGAGAAGCTAACACACTATTGTAAAACAGTTATACTCCAATAAAGATGTAAAAAAAAAAAAAAGTAATCTAAAGGAGAAATGTTTACTTTTGTTAAGATGGAAATTGACTACCTCAGTAGGCAGAGGCACTGTTTTTATTTGGCTGAATTCATGTCTCTAGTGATAATTCAAGGTTTAATGGGGTTTTCTCTGCCACTCCAAAATCTGAAAATTATAAGCATCTCACCAGAGTTTCAGGACGGCCCATTACCTATTCTGTGGAAAGGACATTCAAAATACCATGCTTCATCAATGTCTTCTTTGACTTGTTAATCAATGGACAACTACTGAGTTAAGACAGTGTCTTATACATGCTTCAAAAAAAAAACCCAAACAAACCACAAACACAATAAAACCTGTTAACGATGAAAACTTATTATGCCAGGCCTTAGTATGGCCTGACTTGGAAATTTAGTTTCAGAGGCTTTTGTGAATATACCAAGGAAAGTGGACCTAGGTGTATCTTATTCCCACAGGCCGCCAATAAATATTTGCTTAACGAAGAAAAAATTAATATATAATATAGGAGAGAACCTGACAGATGCTTAGCATTATTGAGTGATAGCAATGCTCAGACTCATCTGTGATCAAACATTATGAAGTATCCTCCTAAGGATAAACTTATTACAAATAAGAAGTGAAAATTCAATATGGGGATACTTTCAGTTTCAGCTCTGATATGCAAAAAGCTTGGAAGCTGTCACTGTATTTTGTCCTTACAAGATAATGCTGTACAAAATGAAAATCAATGACTTTTCTCAGATGTGATTAATAAAACATGTAACTATGAAAAAAAAAAAAAAAAAAAGAATCCGCCTGCCAATGCAGGGGACATGGGTTGGATCCCATGCCGCGAAGCAACTAAGCCCGTGCGCCACAACTACTGAGCCTGCGCTCTAGAGCCCGGGAGCCACAACTACTGAGCCCACGTGTCACAACTACTGAAGCCGGTGCACCTAGAGCCCATGCTCCACAACAAGAGAAGCCACCGCAGTGAGAAGCCCGTGCACCGCAACGAAGAGTATCCCTGGCTCGCTGTAACTAGAGCTGTAGCACAAGTAGGGGAAACTTTTTAAAAAAAAAAAGAAATGGTAATTATGTGATGTGATGCAGCTGTTAGGTATGGCAATAACCACTTGCAAGTGTATCAAATCAACCTGTTGTACACCTTAAACTCACACAATATTATATGTCAATTATATCTCAATAAAGCAGGGAAAAAACTAACAAGAACGAATTCATAAACACAACAACACGGAAGAATCTCCAAAACATCATGCTGAATGAAAGAGGCCAGGCCCCCAAAGTGCATAATGTATGACTTGGTTTATATGGAGTCCTAGACAGACAAACGATCTAGGGTGAAAAAAATCAGGATGTGCGCCTCTGCGGCTCTGGATCCACCGCGGGCCATCCAGCAGAAGCGGGGACCCTGGAGGAAGGGCGGCCGCTGCAAACACTCTGCCTTCTCCCTTCCTCCTGCCCTCCGACCACTGCCAGTGCTTCCACCGCCCAGACCAGACCGGCTTGCACGGAGCCCGGAACACAGCCCGCAAAAGTCAGGTACGGACACCGGCAGAGCCAGTAACAGAGCTGAGAGGCAAACCTGGGTCTGCCTTGCTCCTCGGCGCAGGTTGCCAGATTTAGCAAATAAAAATACAGTTGCAAAAAAAAAAAAAAAAATACAGTTGCATTTGAATTTTGGATAAGCAATAAATGACTTTCTAGGATAAGTATATCCCATGCAATATTTGGGGCATGCTTCTCCTAAAAAATCATTCGTCCTCTGAGATTCGCATTTAGCTGTTCGTCCCGATTTCTATCAGGCAACCCTTTCCCAAGCTCTTACGCTTTCCACATCTCCGTCCCGCCACCTCTTACGGGAAGAGACCACGTTGTTGCACAGACCACCGTTATCAGTGAGGCGCCTTGTATATTCATAGACTGGCATTCCGGTTTGCACTTCTGTAGTGGTCAGAACTTTCTGGGTTACAGTGACAGAAATCCAAGGGAAACTAGGTAAGCAAAAGGGCAACTCATTAGCTGATGTCACACCTTGGAAACGACGGGCCTCGGGGACTGGAAGCAGGAAGCCGTCTCCTCCCCTGTCCGCCCCTCTCTGCCCGGCCTGCCTTCTCTCTTTGCTCTGCGCATCGACTGCGCCCAGTTCCCAGACTCACATTTGTCCACGAGGGGCGTCTGCTTCTATTGAGACTTGCCAACAATCCATGGGAAAGTCCATCTTGGGTCACAGGGAAGCAGTCCCCCACATCGCTGGGCCTCCGAGTGTGGCACGGGAGCGGCATCGGCCAGGGCTTCCCACGAATTCTCGGGCCGCCTTCAGATTCTCTGAACTAGAATCTGATTTATCGATCCTGAACGTGACTCTGACGCATGCTCAGGTGCGAGAACCACTGCCCTAGAGGAAGGGGAGCCGCCACGTCTACAGGAAGAGAAGGGCTCTGGGCGGAAGACAGTAAATTGTTATCCGTCACCCCACCAGCCTCTCTGAACCAAGTTGCCCTGAGTTCTCACCATGTTTTGGTAAATGCGTCAGGGAGCCTGCAGGGGCCGAGACCTTGCGGTGTGATGACGTCACCGGGACCCGTGCACCGGTGGGGTGGCCTGATGACCCGCCTTCCCCACGTGCGTTCCCAGGTGTCTTTCAACCCTTGGTCCCTCCCTCCCAATCCAGCCGGCCTTTCCATCTCCATCCCTCCGTAACTAAACTGTAATCAGCCATCATTAGTATCCAAGACAGGGCAATTAAGTGGTAAAAATAAGGATGGGCCATTAGCTGTCCCTTTTAAAGGCAGAACAAGAACCTTTTACATTTTGTGAAAATATGCTATTATATTAATATGCCTAACCCGATTATGGTTTCTTCAAATTCCTCTCTCTTTTCGCTTAAGACGTTAAGGCGGACATTTTAAACCGTATCTTTGTGCAGCATCTCCAACATTAACAAATCATTAGACACTAATTGCTCTGGGTTCCAGCCACCTCTCTAAACAGTTTTCCACTTGCCGAATTTAAAACATAGCAGAGCAATTTGTGTTCCTTAAGAGCTACAAATTTGTTAGCTTGACTCAGAACCAGCAAAACCTGGGAAGCTATTATGTAACTACAGACAACGTCTCTCCGATGATGGTAATTAATGCAGAGATTTCCAGAAAGCACCGTCATTATGATTGGGTCTATAACGGCCAGCGTTTGACAGCCTGCGGGGGGGTAGGGGGGGTGGTAGTGGCACAAAGAACCCCTGGAACATTTTCCTGGTCCCTCGGTGGTTCTTCGTGAGTCTGAAAAAGCCCTTTGGTTTCCTTAAAGGAAATAAGAAACAGAGGCTGAAGCCGCAAAGCTAATTCTGAGCAGACTGGCCGTGGCAGCTGGTTATGATCCCTTTCCCCGACTCCACCTCTCAAATGGTCCGTTCCATTTCAAAACAGAGTGCTGGGTCTGATGTCATCTAATTTCTATTAAAATTGTGTTTAAAAAAATTTTTTTTTTTTTGCTTGAGTTGGGTCTTCGTTGCTGCGCGCGGTCTTTCTCTAGTTGCGGCGAGCGGGGGCTACTCTTTGTTGCGGTGCGTGGGCTTCTCATGGCGGTGGCTTCTCTTGTTGCGGGGCAAGGGCTCTAGGCGCA